>NW_027395424.1:0-56738 GCF_047511655.1 Castor canadensis | reverse complement strand
CCATGCACGTCGCTTCGCAGTTCCCGAAGCTCAAGCCAGGGTCATGCAAAATTGAATGCATACGTTTCACATAACGCTCCTGTTTCTAGACTATCAAGCTAACGACAGCGGTTTAACGAGAAACACCCCTCAAGGCCAATGCGCCCAAAGTGAACACCCAGTGACGGACAGTGCCAGAAGTCCAGAGGGCGAATCCTGGCAGCCCCGGAGAAGAAAGCTACGAGGCCCTGAGGGTGAAGCTGAGGGGCAGAGTGCAGTATCAACTGAAGAAGGAGCTGTAAGTACATGGAGAAAGGAAGTTTTCGGTGTGGCCGAGCATGAACTAAACGAAGGATAGAAGGCCAAGGTGAAGTGGCACTGAGTAGAGACTCGGACCCCTGACATATCTCTTTCTACAGGACCTCCGTGATCAGCGTGTCAGAGTGTGCTCTTTCACCACATTTCAGGGAAAGCACAGCGTGGGGAAGACAGGGGTGGCCTGATCTTTGGAAACTTTACCCTAAGGAGACTTGCAGATAGGTAGGAGCACACAAACTATGGATTGAAAGGCTCTGAGCATACGGAGAAGACAGCATGCATTTCCCTACGGCAAAGGGAAAAAAAACATTCTCCTAGAAGGGATGTGGACCTTCTTGAGATGTGAGTGTTGAGTGCTACTCTGATTCTGGGTGCGTGTGTTGGGATTCGGCCCACACCCCAGGTGCCCGCTGCATGCAGAACAGCTGCGTCATGATTTTCTTCACGGGAACGGAGGTATGATCTGAGACGGGTCATTTGAAGGAATGCTCTACGGCGTACCTTTGGGTGAGGGTCCTGGCAGAGCGACTGGCTGGTCCAGCTCATCAAGGGACACCTCTTGCTCCCGGACAGGATCGCAGAAGTTGAGTGTGGATGCGGCCCCTGGTGAGTCCCGTGCATCGGGCACGTCCACGTGGATCATTGGAGTGGCTCGTGGACTGCCTTCACCTAGGAGGAGGAAAATTGAAATACACATTCGGCCCGATGGGGAGCGGTGTGATCCATCCTAACTCCCTGTGCCTCGTGTGCAGAGGCTGCTGACAGCATGGTTCTCCCGGAGCTTCAGGAAGGCCAAAGGCCACGCCCCAGATGGAGCCTCTGGAGAAGGACCTGGGGACGACCCGCTGAGAACAGGTGGGAAAAAGCAGGGATTCCACCGAGACAGAGAAAAGGCTACCTTCAATACTTGGATGCCTGGATGGAGATCAAAGATCTCTCAGAGCACTGGACAAGGACGGCTGTGCCTGACTTCCACCTGGACGCTATCTGGGGCCCTCTGATATCTACCCTCCCGTCAGTGGACATAATCGCCTGGATGATTCTTGCGCAGCGCACGTTCCAGGACAGGTCTTTTTCAGGTACAGTGCTGCGTGCACTGATGTACTCCACCCTCGTGGGTGCCTGCAAATATTGCGGCTGGCCTATCTTCCAAAGCAAAAGGAATCCCTTTTGAATGTGGTACACGTCACACGATGGAGACAGATCCTCGACCTCTGGATCCTGTGACAAATACATGCTTCCTCCTGGAATCTCTCCAGGGAAAATACACACGGCCCGTCAACCAGATTCCCTTGGCTTGCTGCCGTGAGGGGCTTCAGCTAAGTAGGTAAGTAAGGAATCACCTTGGGGTACCAAGAAGGGTTACGTTTTCTTAAAAAATATGTAGCAACCAAGGGTCCTGCACTCACATTTCTTCACTATCACCTCTGCCCCGAGTGTCAAGGCCCCACGGATCTGAAGGCAACTGGCGTGGAGGCAAGCGGACTACGAAAATGAAAATCTGCAAATAACTCACACAGGCTCGTGCCACACTTTAAAGCAGGTCCTAAACGCAAGGTGCCCTTCCTACATGGATTTCCACCATCAGCCATCCAAAAGGTGAGGAAAGAAGAAAGCAGACAGCTTCTCAACACCTTGAAGAGGTCACTCGGTCAGCATGGAAAATGGTTGCATTTTCCACCATGTAAACTGAGGTGCAATCGCGTACAGTCCTGTGGACCTGATTCTGTGACGGGTCAAAATGCGGCAGGTGTTCCCAATGTTTCTCAGGGTGAAAATTAAGAATCTCTTAAGCTCCGACCAGGTGTACGCGCTGGGACGCAAGAGGATCCTGGTTGAGGATAGCTAACGTCACGTGGGGCAATCTGTAAACCACACGTGGAGACTTATCTGATCCTTTTCCGATACACGTGAATGACAGGAGAGGCCAGGGCGTCCCTGGGACCAGGCGCGGTGTACGCTTTTGCCTCGGAAGGATGAGGTGAGGAGACCCGCGAAATGCACAGATACACAGCATTAAAATGCCTCATTCCATGTGGGTTCGCGTTGCCAAAGTCCAAAGCAGGGTGATTACCAATCAAAGACATGCTTTTAACTTAACGCTTAGGGATGAAGACTGTCAACTTAACAAGAGCAGTTCACTTAGAAACGCCCCTCAAGAGCCAACAATTCAAAATTAACAGCAGAGGACGGACAGAGAGAGAACTGCACAGGGAGCAATCCTGGCACTGGAGAGGAAACAATGGCAAGATTAAAGCTACAAGTCCGGGAGGGAGGGTGAACATGCCTTGCAGCGTGCAGGCTCAATTCCAGAAGGAGGTGTGAAATGGAGGGAGAAAGAAAGCTTCCGGTGGCACCGGGTATGAACTGAATGAAGGTTCGCAGGTCAAGCTTACTTTGGAATGAGAATAGATTACATCCCATGCCACACCTCTTCAGTCAAGACCCACGTGGTAAATGCGTCTAAGTCATGCATACGTGTCATCCCTTCCTGCTCCGTCCCTAGATTCCCAGGGGGTGCCACAATGGAGAAGAGTGGGGAGAGGTGAAATTAGGAAACCTTACCCTACGGTGACATGCAGACAGATAGACTGGTGTACACAAAACGACATAGTGATGAACACTGGGCATACAAAGAAGACAACACCTACTTTCCTAGAGGAGTTCAAACAAAGAAAACAGCTTCCCCTAGAACGGTTTTGAGCCTTCTCAAGGCATAAAGAGTTTGATTCTTAGCCTGATTCTGGGAGAGGGCTGGGATTCGGCCTAGGCCACAAATGCCTGCTGCATGCAGAGTAGCTGTGTCATGATTTTCCTGGTAGGAATAGAGGCGTGATCCGAGGCGGGTGTTTGGGGGGGGGCATGTTGTAGTGCTTGCCTGCGGGTGGAGGTCCTGGCGGAGTAATCGAAAGGTCCGGCTCATCGAGGGACCCCTTCGGATCCTGGCTGCAATCGAGGAGACTGGGGGCGCATACGGTCTCCACTGCGTCCCTTGAATCGGTCACGATCACGTGGGTCATCTCGTTGACACGCGCACTCTCTTCACCTAAGTGGAGAAAAATTTAAATATTAGACTCAGCCTGATGGTGAGGGATGTGATCAATCCTAAGTTCCTCTGCCTGGGTGCACAGGCTGGTGTCAGCGTGGTTCTCTTCCAAGGGCCGGAGGTCCAAAGGCCATTTCCCAGGATTGAGCCTCGACAGAAGTTCCTGGGGAGGACTGGCTGGGACAGGGACGAGAAATCAGGCAGTCAGTAAACACAGAGAGGAAAATCATAAACATTTCAACACCTGGACGGAAACCCGAGGGTCCTAAGTGCATTGGACGAGGATGGCTTTTGCTGTGTTCCACCTCGGAGACCATCTGAGGCCAGGGGTCACGAATCCACCCTGAAGTCAGTGGACATAATCGCTGAGCGGGTAAATCTCGTGCCCAGCACCCTGTGAGACAGGTCTCCTTAAATCTCCTGGTGCTGTCTTTAACGTGCTTATCCCTCTTGGATGCCTGGGAATACGTTGCCCAAGCTCAATTTTGACGGGAGAGAAACCTCCTTTTGAATGTGGCAGACTCCGTATTACGGACACACATCCCTGACCTCTTGACTCTGTGACAAATACATGCTTCCTTTTGGAAGCACCTTTCCAGGAAACAGTACACACAGGTCCCACAACCCTCACTCTTTAAGGCCGCTGCAATGAGGTTTTGCAGCTAAATATTTAGGTAAGCAATCGCTGTTGTAGCCCGATGAGAGGAAAGTTGTAAAAGAACGTCATGTCACCACCAAGGACTTCCCCTCATAGTTCTTCACTATCACCTGTTCCCTGAAGCATCAAGGCCCTACATTCCTGAAAGGGAGAACGGTGCGGGGAAGCAGAATATGACAACCAAGTCTGCACCTATCTCAAACACTGCTTGTGCCACACTAATCAACACGTGTCCTTTAGGCAGTGTGCCCATCCTACACGTATTTTCACCCGAAGCCTTCAAGAGGTGAGGAGAGAAGAAAGAAGACAGGTTCTGAAAAGCGGCAGGATGTTCCTGTGTCAGGATGGAAAAAGATTTCCTTTTCCAGCATGCAAGCCTGAAGGTTGAATTGCATACAATTTGTAGGCCCGGTTTTGTTATGGGCAAAATTGCTGCAGTTATTCTCAACGTTTCTAAGTGTGAAAACTAAGATGCTTTGGCCCTTCCCGCAACCTGTACGGACTCCAGCTCCTTGAGGCTTCTGAGGGAGATCGGTTACCATTATCAAGTCTGATATCGTCCAAACTACACCTGGAGACTTACAAGAGGCCTTTCCCTGTGTGTGACATTGGATGTCAGAGCCCAGGAAGTAAGTCAATGGGGGCAGAGAAAGGGTAGGTTTTGGCCACAGAAATAGGAGCTGAGGATACCAGGGAAATACAAAGAAACCCCCACACTTAACCTGCCTCCATGCACGTCGCTTCGCAGTTCCCGAAGCTCAAGCCAGGGTCATGCAAAATTGAATGCATACGTTTCACATAACGCTCCTGTTTCTAGACTATCAAGCTAACGACAGCGGTTTAACGAGAAACACCCCTCAAGGCCAATGCGCCCAAAGTGAACACCCAGTGACGGACAGTGCCAGAAGTCCAGAGGGCGAATCCTGGCAGCCCCGGAGAAGAAAGCTACGAGGCCCTGAGGGTGAAGCTGAGGGGCAGAGTGCAGTATCAACTGAAGAAGGAGCTGTAAGTACATGGAGAAAGGAAGTTTTCGGTGTGGCCGAGCATGAACTAAACGAAGGATAGAAGGCCAAGGTGAAGTGGCACTGAGTAGAGACTCGGACCCCTGACATATCTCTTTCTACAGGACCTCCGTGATCAGCGTGTCAGAGTGTGCTCTTTCACCACATTTCAGGGAAAGCACAGCGTGGGGAAGACAGGGGTGGCCTGATCTTTGGAAACTTTACCCTAAGGAGACTTGCAGATAGGTAGGAGCACACAAACTATGGATTGAAAGGCTCTGAGCATACGGAGAAGACAGCATGCATTTCCCTACGGCAAAGGGAAAAAAAACATTCTCCTAGAAGGGATGTGGACCTTCTTGAGATGTGAGTGTTGAGTGCTACTCTGATTCTGGGTGCGTGTGTTGGGATTCGGCCCACACCCCAGGTGCCCGCTGCATGCAGAACAGCTGCGTCATGATTTTCTTCACGGGAACGGAGGTATGATCTGAGACGGGTCATTTGAAGGAATGCTCTACGGCGTACCTTTGGGTGAGGGTCCTGGCAGAGCGACTGGCTGGTCCAGCTCATCAAGGGACACCTCTTGCTCCCGGACAGGATCGCAGAAGTTGAGTGTGGATGCGGCCCCTGGTGAGTCCCTTGCATCGGGCACGTCCACGTGGATCATTGGAGTGGCTCGTGGACTGCCTTCACCTAGGAGGAGGAAAATTGAAATACACATTCGGCCCGATGGGGAGCGGTGTGATCCATCCTAACTCCCTGTGCCTCGTGTGCAGAGGCTGCTGACAGCATGGTTCTCCCGGAGCTTCAGGAAGGCCAAAGGCCACGCCCCAGATGGAGCCTCTGGAGAAGGACCTGGGGACGACCCGCTGAGAACAGGTGGGAAAAAGCAGGGATTCCACCAAGACAGAGAAAAGGCTACCTTCAATACTTGGATGCCTGGATGGAGATCAAAGATCTCTCAGAGCACTGGACAAGGACGGCTGTGCCTGACTTCCACCTGGACGCTATCTGGGGCCCTCTGATATCTACCCTCCCGTCAGTGGACATAATCGCCTGGATGATTCTTGCGCAGCGCACGTTCCAGGACAGGTCTTTTTCAGGTACAGTGCTGCGTGCACTGATGTACTCCACCCTCGTGGGTGCCTGCAAATATTGCGGCTGGCCTATCTTCCAAAGCAAAAGGAATCCCTTTTGAATGTGGTACACGTCACACGATGGAGACAGATCCTCGACCTCTGGATCCTGTGACAAATACATGCTTCCTCCTGGAATCTCTCCAGGGAAAATACACACGGCCCGTCAACCAGATTCCCTTGGCTTGCTGCCGTGAGGGGCTTCAGCTAAGTAGGTAAGTAAGGAATCGCCTTGGGGTACCAAGAAGGGTTACGTTTTCTTAAAAAATATGTAGCAACCAAGGGTCCTGCACTCACATTTCTTCACTATCACCTCTGCCCCGAGTGTCAAGGCCCCACGGATCTGAAGGCAACTGGCGTGGAGGCAAGCGGACTACGAAAATGAAAATCTGCAAATAACTCACACAGGCTCGTGCCACACTTTAAAGCAGGTCCTAAACGCAAGGTGCCCTTCCTACATGGATTTCCACCATCAGCCATCCAAAAGGTGAGGAAAGAAGAAAGCAGACAGCTTCTCAACACCTTGAAGAGGTCACTCGGTCAGCATGGAAAATGGTTGCATTTTCCACCATGTAAACTGAGGTGCAATCGCGTACAGTCCTGTGGACCTGATTCTGTGACGGGTCAAAATGCGGCAGGTGTTCCCAATGTTTCTCAGGGTGAAAATTAAGAAGCTCTTAAGCTCCGACCAGGTGTACGCGCTGGGACGCAAGAGGATCCTGGTTGAGGATAGCTAACGTCACGTGGGGCAATCTGTAAACCACACGTGGAGACTTATCTGATCCTTTTCCGATACACGTGAATGACAGGAGAGGCCAGGGCGTCCCTGGGACCAGGCGCGGTGTACGCTTTTGCCTCGGAAGGATGAGGTGAGGAGACCCGCGAAATGCACAGATACACAGCATTAAAATGCCTCATTCCATGTGGGTTCGCGTTGCCAAAGTCCAAAGCAGGGTGATTACCAATCAAAGACATGCTTTTAACTTAACGCTTAGGGATGAAGACTGTCAACTTAACAAGAGCAGTTCACTTAGAAACGCCCCTCAAGAGCCAACAATTCAAAATTAACAGCAGAGGACGGACAGAGAGAGAACTGCACAGGGAGCAATCCTGGCACTGGAGAGGAAACAATGGCAAGATTAAAGCTACAAGTCCGGGAGGGAGGGTGAACATGCCTTGCAGCGTGCAGGCTCAATTCCAGAAGGAGGTGTGAAATGGAGGGAGAAAGAAAGCTTCCGGTGGCGCCGGGTATGAACTGAATGAAGGTTCGCAGGTCAAGCTTACTTTGGAATGAGAATAGATTACATCCCATGCCACACCTCTTCAGTCAAGACCCACGTGGTAAATGCGTCTAAGTCATGCATACGTGTCATCCCTTCCTGCTCCGTCCCTAGATTCCCAGGGGGTGCCACAATGGAGAAGAGTGGGGAGAGGTGAAATTAGGAAACCTTACCCTACGGTGACATGCAGACAGATAGACTGGTGTACACAAAACGACATAGTGATGAACACTGGGCATACAAAGAAGACAACACCTACTTTCCTAGAGGAGTTCAAACAAAGAAAACAGCTTCCCCTAGAACGGTTTTGAGCCTTCTCAAGGCATAAAGAGTTTGATTCTTAGCCTGATTCTGGGAGAGGGCTGGGATTCGGCCTAGGCCACAAATGCCTGCTGCATGCAGAGTAGCTGTGTCATGATTTTCCTGGTAGGAATAGAGGCGTGATCCGAGGCGGGTGTTTGGGGGGGGGCATGTTGTAGTGCTTGCCTGCGGGTGGAGGTCCTGGCGGAGTAATCGAAAGGTCCGGCTCATCGAGGGACCCCTTCGGATCCTGGCTGCAATCGAGGAGACTGGGGGCGCATACGGTCTCCACTGCGTCCCTTGAATCGGTCACGATCACGTGGGTCATCTCGTTGACACGCGCACTCTCTTCACCTAAGTGGAGAAAAATTTAAATATTAGACTCAGCCTGATGGTGAGGGATGTGATCAATCCTAAGTTCCTCTGCCTGGGTGCACAGGCTGGTGTCAGCGTGGTTCTCTTCCAAGGGCCGGAGGTCCAAAGGCCATTTCCCAGGATTGAGCCTCGCCAGAAGTTCCTGGGGAGGACTGGCTGGGACAGGGACGAGAAATCAGGCAGTCAGTAAACACAGAGAGGAAAATCATAAACATTTCAACACCTGGACGGAAACCCGAGGGTCCTAAGTGCATTGGACGAGGATGGCTTTTGCTGTGTTCCACCTCGGAGACCATCTGAGGCCAGGGGTCACGAATCCACCCTGAAGTCAGTGGACATAATCGCTGAGCGGGTAAATCTCGTGCCCAGCACCCTGTGAGACAGGTCTCCTTAAATCTCCTGGTGCTGTCTTTAACGTGCTTATCCCTCTTGGATGCCTGGGAATACGTTGCCCAAGCTCAATTTTGACGGGAGAGAAACCTCCTTTTGAATGTGGCAGACTCCGTATTACGGACACACATCCCTGACCTCTTGACTCTGTGACAAATACATGCTTCCTTTTGGAAGCACCTTTCCAGGAAACAGTACACACAGGTCCCACAACCCTCACTCTTTAAGGCCGCTGCAATGAGGTTTTGCAGCTAAATATTTAGGTAAGCAATCGCTGTTGTAGCCCGATGAGAGGAAAGTTGTAAAAGAACGTCATGTCACCACCAAGGACTTCCCCTCATAGTTCTTCACTATCACCTGTTCCCTGAAGCATCAAGGCCCTACATTCCTGAAAGGGAGAACGGTGTGGGGAAGCAGAATATGACAACCAAGTCTGCACCTATCTCAAACACTGCTTGTGCCACACTAATCAACACGTGTCCTTTAGGCAGTGTGCCCATCCTACACGTATTTTCACCCGAAGCCTTCAAGAGGTGAGGAGAGAAGAAAGAAGACAGGTTCTGAAAAGCGGCAGGATGTTCCTGTGTCAGGATGGAAAAAGATTTCCTTTTCCAGCATGCAAGCCTGAAGGTTGAATTGCATACAATTTGTAGGCCCGGTTTTGTTATGGGCAAAATTGCTGCAGTTATTCTCAACGTTTCTAAGTGTGAAAACTAAGATGCTTTGGCCCTTCCCGCAACCTGTACGGACTCCAGCTCCTTGAGGCTTCTGAGGGAGATCGGTTACCATTATCAAGTCTGATATCGTCCAAACTACACCTGGAGACTTAGAAGAGGCCTTTCCCTGTGTGTGACATTGGATGTCAGAGCCCAGGAAGTAAGTCAATGGGGGCAGAGAAAGGGTAGGTTTTGGCCACAGAAATAGGAGCTGAGGATACCAGGGAAATACAAAGAAACCCCCACACTTAACCTGCCTCCATGCACGTCGCTTCGCAGTTCCCGAAGCTCAAGCCAGGGTCATGCAAAATTGAATGCATACGTTTCACATAACGCTCCTGTTTCTAGACTATCAAGCTAACGACAGCGGTTTAACGAGAAACACCCCTCAAGGCCAATGCGCCCAAAGTGAACACCCAGTGACGGACAGTGCCAGAAGTCCAGAGGGCGAATCCTGGCAGCCCCGGAGAAGAAAGCTACGAGGCCCTGAGGGTGAAGCTGAGGGGCAGAGTGCAGTATCAACTGAAGAAGGAGCTGTAAGTACATGGAGAAAGGAAGTTTTCGGTGTGGCCGAGCATGAACTAAACGAAGGATAGAAGGCCAAGGTGAAGTGGCACTGAGTAGAGACTCGGACCCCTGACATATCTCTTTCTACAGGACCTCCGTGATCAGCGTGTCAGAGTGTGCTCTTTCACCACATTTCAGGGAAAGCACAGCGTGGGGAAGACAGGGGTGGCCTGATCTTTGGAAACTTTACCCTAAGGAGACTTGCAGATAGGTAGGAGCACACAAACTATGGATTGAAAGGCTCTGAGCATACGGAGAAGACAGCATGCATTTCCCTACGGCAAAGGGAAAAAAAACATTCTCCTAGAAGGGATGTGGACCTTCTTGAGATGTGAGTGTTGAGTGCTACTCTGATTCTGGGTGCGTGTGTTGGGATTCGGCCCACACCCCAGGTGCCCGCTGCATGCAGAACAGCTGCGTCATGATTTTCTTCACGGGAACGGAGGTATGATCTGAGACGGGTCATTTGAAGGAATGCTCTACGGCGTACCTTTGGGTGAGGGTCCTGGCAGAGCGACTGGCTGGTCCAGCTCATCAAGGGACACCTCTTGCTCCCGGACAGGATCGCAGAAGTTGAGTGTGGATGCGGCCCCTGGTGAGTCCCGTGCATCGGGCACGTCCACGTGGATCATTGGAGTGGCTCGTGGACTGCCTTCACCTAGGAGGAGGAAAATTGAAATACACATTCGGCCCGATGGGGAGCGGTGTGATCCATCCTAACTCCCTGTGCCTCGTGTGCAGAGGCTGCTGACAGCATGGTTCTCCCGGAGCTTCAGGAAGGCCAAAGGCCACGCCCCAGATGGAGCCTCTGGAGAAGGACCTGGGGACGACCCGCTGAGAACAGGTGGGAAAAAGCAGGGATTCCACCAAGACAGAGAAAAGGCTACCTTCAATACTTGGATGCCTGGATGGAGATCAAAGATCTCTCAGAGCACTGGACAAGGACGGCTGTGCCTGACTTCCACCTGGACGCTATCTGGGGCCCTCTGATATCTACCCTCCCGTCAGTGGACATAATCGCCTGGATGATTCTTGCGCAGCGCACGTTCCAGGACAGGTCTTTTTCAGGTACAGTGCTGCGTGCACTGATGTACTCCACCCTCGTGGGTGCCTGCAAATATTGCGGCTGGCCTATCTTCCAAAGCAAAAGGAATCCCTTTTGAATGTGGTACACGTCACACGATGGAGACAGATCCTCGACCTCTGGATCCTGTGACAAATACATGCTTCCTCCTGGAATCTCTCCAGGGAAAATACACACGGCCCGTCAACCAGATTCCCTTGGCTTGCTGCCGTGAGGGGCTTCAGCTAAGTAGGTAAGTAAGGAATCGCCTTGGGGTACCAAGAAGGGTTACGTTTTCTTAAAAAATATGTAGCAACCAAGGGTCCTGCACTCACATTTCTTCACTATCACCTCTGCCCCGAGTGTCAAGGCCCCACGGATCTGAAGGCAACTGGCGTGGAGGCAAGCGGACTACGAAAATGAAAATCTGCAAATAACTCACACAGGCTCGTGCCACACTTTAAAGCAGGTCCTAAACGCAAGGTGCCCTTCCTACATGGATTTCCACCATCAGCCATCCAAAAGGTGAGGAAAGAAGAAAGCAGACAGCTTCTCAACACCTTGAAGAGGTCACTCGGTCAGCATGGAAAATGGTTGCATTTTCCACCATGTAAACTGAGGTGCAATTGCGTACAGTCCTGTGGACCTGATTCTGTGACGGGTCAAAATGCGGCAGGTGTTCCCAATGTTTCTCAGGGTGAAAATTAAGAAGCTCTTAAGCTCCGACCAGGTGTACGCGCTGGGACGCAAGAGGATCCTGGTTGAGGATAGCTAACGTCACGTGGGGCAATCTGTAAACCACACGTGGAGACTTATCTGATCCTTTTCCGATACACGTGAATGACAGGAGAGGCCAGGGCGTCCCTGGGACCAGGCGCGGTGTACGCTTTTGCCTCGGAAGGATGAGGTGAGGAGACCCGCGAAATGCACAGATACACAGCATTAAAATGCCTCATTCCATGTGGGTTCGCGTTGCCAAAGTCCAAAGCAGGGTGATTACCAATCAAAGACATGCTTTTACCTTAACGCTTAGGGATGAAGACTGTCAACTTAACAAGAGCAGTTCACTTAGAAACGCCGCTCAAGAGCCAACAATTCAAAATTAACAGCAGAGGTCGGACAGAGAGAGAACTGCACAGGGAGCAATCCTGGCACGGGAGAGGAAACAATGGCAAGATTAAAGCTACAAGTCCGGGAGGGAGGGTGAACATGCCTTGCAGCGTGCAGGCTCAATTCCAGAAGGAGGTGTGAAATGGAGGGAGAAAGAAAGCTTCCGGTGGCGCCGGGTATGAACTGAATGAAGGTTCGCAGGTCAAGCTTACTTTGGAATGAGAATAGATTACATCCCATGCCACACCTCTTCAGTCAAGACCCACGTGGTAAATGCGTCTAAGTCATGCATACGTGTCATCCCTTCCTGCTCCGTCCCTAGATTCCCAGGGGATGCCACAATGGAGAAGAGTGGGGAGAGGTGAAATTAGGAAACCTTACCCTACGGTGACATGCAGACAGATAGACTGGTGTACACAAAACGACATAGTGATGAACACTGGGCATACAAAGAAGACAACACCTACTTTCCTAGAGGAGTTCAAACAAAGAAAACAGCTTCCCCTAGAACGGTTTTGAGCCTTCTCAAGGCATAAGAGTTTGATTCTTAGCCTGATTCTGGGAGAGGGCTGGGATTCGGCCTACGCCACAAATGCCTGCTGCATGCAGAGTAGCTGTGTCATGATTTTCCTGGTAGGAATAGAGGCGTGATCCGAGGCGGGTGTTTGGGGGGGGGCATGTTTTAGTGCTTGCCTGCGGGTGGAGGTCCTGGCGGAGTAATCGAAAGGTCCGGCTCATCGAGGGACCCCTTCGGATCCTGGCTGCAATCGAGGAGACTGGGGGCGCATATGGTCTCCACTGCGTCCCTTGAATCGGTCACGATCACGTGGGTCATCTCGTTGACACGCGCACTCTCTTCACCTAAGTGGAGAAAAATTTAAATATTAGACTCAGCCTGATGGTGAGGGATGTGATCAATCCTAAGTTCCTCTGCCTGGGTGCACAGGCTGGTGTCAGCGTGGTTCTCTTCCAAGGGCCGGAGGTCCAAAGGCCATTTCCCAGGATTGAGCCTCGTCAGAAGTTCCTGGGGAGGACTGGCTGGGACAGGGACGAGAAATCAGGCAGTCAGTAAACACAGAGAGGAAAATCATAAACATTTCAACACCTGGACGGAAACCCGAGGGTCCTAAGTGCATTGGACGAGGATGGCTTTTGCTGTGTTCCACCTCGGAGACCATCTGAGGCCAGGGGTCACGAATCCACCCTGAAGTCAGTGGACATAATCGCTGAGCGGGTAAATCTCGTGCCCAGCACCCTGTGAGACAGGTCTCCTTAAATCTCCTGGTGCTGTCTTTAACGTGCTTATCCCTCTTGGATGCCTGGGAATACGTTGCCCAGCTCAATTTTGACGGGAGAGAAACCTCCTTTTGAATGTGGCAGACTCCGTATTACGGACACACATCCCTGACCTCTTGACTCTGTGACAAATACATGCTTCCTTTTGGAAGCACCTTTCCAGGAAACAGTACACACAGGTCCCACAACCCTCACTCTTTAAGGCCGCTGCAATGAGGTTTTGCAGCTAAATATTTAGGTAAGCAATCGCTGTTGTAGCCCGATGAGAGGAAAGTTGTAAAAGAACGTCATGTCACCACCAAGGACTTCCCCTCATAGTTCTTCACTATCACCTGTTCCCTGAAGCATCAAGGCCCTACATTCCTGAAAGGGAGAACGGTGTGGGGAAGCAGAATATGACAACCAAGTCTGCACCTATCTCAAACACTGCTTGTGCCACACTAATCAACACGTGTCCTTTAGGCAGTGTGCCCATCCTACACGTATTTTCACCCGAAGCCTTCAAGAGGTGAGGAGAGAAGAAAGAAGACAGGTTCTGAAAAGCGGCAGGATGTTCCTGTGTCAGGATGGAAAAAGATTTCCTTTTCCAGCATGCAAGCCTGAAGGTTGAATTGCATACAATTTGTAGGCCCGGTTTTGTTATGGGCAAAATTGCTGCAGTTATTCTCAACGTTTCTAAGTGTGAAAACTAAGATGCTTTGGCCCTTCCCGCAACCTGTACGGACTCCAGCTCCTTGAGGCTTCTGAGGGAGATCGGTTACCATTATCAAGTCTGATATCGTCCAAACTACACCTGGAGACTTAGAAGAGGCCTTTCCCTGTGTGTGACATTGGATGTCAGAGCCCAGGAAGTAAGTCAATGGGGGCAGAGAAAGGGTAGGTTTTGGCCACAGAAATAGGAGCTGAGGATACCAGGGAAATACAAAGAAACCCCCACACTTAACCTGCCTCCATGCACGTCGCTTCGCAGTTCCCGAAGCTCAAGCCAGGGTCATGCAAAATTGAATGCATACGTTTCACATAACGCTCCTGTTTCTAGACTATCAAGCTAACGACAGCGGTTTAACGAGAAACACCCCTCAAGGCCAATGCGCCCAAAGTGAACACCCAGTGACGGACAGTGCCAGAAGTCCAGAGGGCGAATCCTGGCAGCCCCGGAGAAGAAAGCTACGAGGCCCTGAGGGTGAAGCTGAGGGGCAGAGTGCAGTATCAACTGAAGAAGGAGCTGTAAGTACATGGAGAAAGGAAGTTTTCGGTGTGGCCGAGCATGAACTAAACGAAGGATAGAAGGCCAAGGTGAAGTGGCACTGAGTAGAGACTCGGACCCCTGACATATCTCTTTCTACAGGACCTCCGTGATCAGCGTGTCAGAGTGTGCTCTTTCACCACATTTCAGGGAAAGCACAGCGTGGGGAAGACAGGGGTGGCCTGATCTTTGGAAACTTTACCCTAAGGAGACTTGCAGATAGGTAGGAGCACACAAACTATGGATTGAAAGGCTCTGAGCATACGGAGAAGACAGCATGCATTTCCCTACGGCAAAGGGAAAAAAAACATTCTCCTAGAAGGGATGTGGACCTTCTTGAGATGTGAGTGTTGAGTGCTACTCTGATTCTGGGTGCGTGTGTTGGGATTCGGCCCACACCCCAGGTGCCCGCTGCATGCAGAACAGCTGCGTCATGATTTTCTTCACGGGAACGGAGGTATGATCTGAGACGGGTCATTTGAAGGAATGCTCTACGGCGTACCTTTGGGTGAGGGTCCTGGCAGAGCGACTGGCTGGTCCAGCTCATCAAGGGACACCTCTTGCTCCCGGACAGGATCGCAGAAGTTGAGTGTGGATGCGGCCCCTGGTGAGTCCCGTGCATCGGGCACGTCCACGTGGATCATTGGAGTGGCTCGTGGACTGCCTTCACCTAGGAGGAGGAAAATTGAAATACACATTCGGCCCGATGGGGAGCGGTGTGATCCATCCTAACTCCCTGTGCCTCGTGTGCAGAGGCTGCTGACAGCATGGTTCTCCCGGAGCTTCAGGAAGGCCAAAGGCCACGCCCCAGATGGAGCCTCTGGAGAAGGACCTGGGGACGACCCGCTGAGAACAGGTGGGAAAAAGCAGGGATTCCACCAAGACAGAGAAAAGGCTACCTTCAATACTTGGATGCCTGGATGGAGATCAAAGATCTCTCAGAGCACTGGACAAGGACGGCTGTGCCTGACTTCCACCTGGACGCTATCTGGGGCCCTCTGATATCTACCCTCCCGTCAGTGGACATAATCGCCTGGATGATTCTTGCGCAGCGCACGTTCCAGGACAGGTCTTTTTCAGGTACAGTGCTGCGTGCACTGATGTACTCCACCCTCGTGGGTGCCTGCAAATATTGCGGCTGGCCTATCTTCCAAAGCAAAAGGAATCCCTTTTGAATGTGGTACACGTCACACGATGGAGACAGATCCTCGACCTCTGGATCCTGTGACAAATACATGCTTCCTCCTGGAATCTCTCCAGGGAAAATACACACGGCCCGTCAACCAGATTCCCTTGGCTTGCTGCCGTGAGGGGCTTCAGCTAAGTAGGTAAGTAAGGAATCGCCTTGGGGTACCAAGAAGGGTTACGTTTTCTTAAAAAATATGTAGCAACCAAGGGTCCTGCACTCACATTTCTTCACTATCACCTCTGCCCCGAGTGTCAAGGCCCCACGGATCTGAAGGCAACTGGCGTGGAGGCAAGCGGACTACGAAAATGAAAATCTGCAAATAACTCACACAGGCTCGTGCCACACTTTAAAGCAGGTCCTAAACGCAAGGTGCCCTTCCTACATGGATTTCCACCATCAGCCATCCAAAAGGTGAGGAAAGAAGAAAGCAGACAGCTTCTCAACACCTTGAAGAGGTCACTCGGTCAGCATGGAAAATGGTTGCATTTTCCACCATGTAAACTGAGGTGCAATTGCGTACAGTCCTGTGGACCTGATTCTGTGACGGGTCAAAATGCGGCAGGTGTTCCCAATGTTTCTCAGGGTGAAAATTAAGAAGCTCTTAAGCTCCGACCAGGTGTACGCGCTGGGACGCAAGAGGATCCTGGTTGAGGATAGCTAACGTCACGTGGGGCAATCTGTAAACCACACGTGGAGACTTATCTGATCCTTTTCCGATACACGTGAATGACAGGAGAGGCCAGGGCGTCCCTGGGACCAGGCGCGGTGTACGCTTTTGCCTCGGAAGGATGAGGTGAGGAGACCCGCGAAATGCACAGATACACAGCATTAAAATGCCTCATTCCATGTGGGTTCGCGTTGCCAAAGTCCAAAGCAGGGTGATTACCAATCAAAGACATGCTTTTACCTTAACGCTTAGGGATGAAGACTGTCAACTTAACAAGAGCAGTTCACTTAGAAACGCCGCTCAAGAGCCAACAATTCAAAATTAACAGCAGAGGTCGGACAGAGAGAGAACTGCACAGGGAGCAATCCTGGCACGGGAGAGGAAACAATGGCAAGATTAAAGCTACAAGTCCGGGAGGGAGGGTGAACATGCCTTGCAGCGTGCAGGCTCAATTCCAGAAGGAGGTGTGAAATGGAGGGAGAAAGAAAGCTTCCGGTGGCGCCGGGTATGAACTGAATGAAGGTTCGCAGGTCAAGCTTACTTTGGAATGAGAATAGATTACATCCCATGCCACACCTCTTCAGTCAAGACCCACGTGGTAAATGCGTCTAAGTCATGCATACGTGTCATCCCTTCCTGATCCGTCCCTAGATTCCCAGGGGATGCCACAATGGAGAAGAGTGGGGAGAGGTGAAATTAGGAAACCTTACCCTACGGTGACATGCAGACAGATAGACTGGTGTACACAAAACGACATAGTGATGAACACTGGGCATACAAAGAAGACAACACCTACTTTCCTAGAGGAGTTCAAACAAAGAAAACAGCTTCCCCTAGAACGGTTTTGAGCCTTCTCAAGGCATAAGAGTTTGATTCTTAGCCTGATTCTGGGAGAGGGCTGGGATTCGGCCTAGGCCACAAATGCCTGCTGCATGCAGAGTAGCTGTGTCATGATTTTCCTGGTAGGAATAGAGGCGTGATCCGAGGCGGGTGTTTGGGGGGGGGGCATGTTGTAGTGCTTGCCTGCGGGTGGAGGTCCTGGCGGAGTAATCGAAAGGTCCGGCTCATCGAGGGACCCCTTCGGATCCTGGCTGCAATCGAGGAGACTGGGGGCGCATACGGTCTCCACTGCGTCCCTTGAATCGGTCACGATCACGTGGGTCATCTCGTTGACACGCGCACTCTCTTCACCTAAGTGGAGAAAAATTTAAATATTAGACTCAGCCTGATGGTGAGGGATGTGATCAATCCTAAGTTCCTCTGCCTGGGTGCACAGGCTGGTGTCAGCGTGGTTCCCTTCCAAGGGCCGGAGGTCCAAAGGCCATTTCCCAGGATTGAGCCTCGTCAGAAGTTCCTGGGGAGGACTGGCTGGGACAGGGACGAGAAATCAGGCAGTCAGTAAACACAGAGAGGAAAATCATAAACATTTCAACACCTGGACGGAAACCCGAGGGTCCTAAGTGCATTGGACGAGGATGGCTTTTGCTGTGTTCCACCTCGGAGACCATCTGAGGCCAGGGGTCACGAATCCACCCTGAAGTCAGTGGACATAATCGCTGAGCGGGTAAATCTCGTGCCCAGCACCCTGTGAGACAGGTCTCCTTAAATCTCCTGGTGCTGTCTTTAACGTGCTTATCCCTCTTGGATGCCTGGGAATACGTTGCCCAAGCTCAATTTTGACGGGAGAGAAACCTCCTTTTGAATGTGGCAGACTCCGTATTACGGACACACATCCCTGACCTCTTGACTCTGTGACAAATACATGCTTCCTTTTGGAAGCACCTTTCCAGGAAACAGTACACACAGGTCCCACAACCCTCACTCTTTAAGGCCGCTGCAATGAGGTTTTGCAGCTAAATATTTAGGTAAGCAATCGCTGTTGTAGCCCGATGAGAGGAAAGTTGTAAAAGAACGTCATGTCACCACCAAGGACTTCCCCTCATAGTTCTTCACTATCACCTGTTCCCTGAAGCATCAAGGCCCTACATTCCTGAAAGGGAGAACGGTGTGGGGAAGCAGAATATGACAACCAAGTCTGCACCTATCTCAAACACTGCTTGTGCCACACTAATCAACACGTGTCCTTTAGGCAGTGTGCCCATCCTACACGTATTTTCACCCGAAGCCTTCAAGAGGTGAGGAGAGAAGAAAGAAGACAGGTTCTGAAAAGCGGCAGGATGTTCCTGTGTCAGGATGGAAAAAGATTTCCTTTTCCAGCATGCAAGCCTGAAGGTTGAATTGCATACAATTTGTAGGCCCGGTTTTGTTATGGGCAAAATTGCTGCAGTTATTCTCAACGTTTCTAAGTGTGAAAACTAAGATGCTTTGGCCCTTCCCGCAACCTGTACGGACTCCAGCTCCTTGAGGCTTCTGAGGGAGATCGGTTACCATTATCAAGTCTGATATCGTCCAAACTACACCTGGAGACTTAGAAGAGGCCTTTCCCTGTGTGTGACATTGGATGTCAGAGCCCAGGAAGTAAGTCAATGGGGGCAGAGAAAGGGTAGGTTTTGGCCACAGAAATAGGAGCTGAGGATACCAGGGAAATACAAAGAAACCCCCACACTTAACCTGCCTCCATGCACGTCGCTTCGCAGTTCCCGAAGCTCAAGCCAGGGTCATGCAAAATTGAATGCATACGTTTCACATAACGCTCCTGTTTCTAGACTATCAAGCTAACGACAGCGGTTTAACGAGAAACACCCCCAAGGCCAATGCGCCCAAAGTGAACACCCAGTGACGGACAGTGCCAGAAGTCCAGAGGGCGAATCCTGGCAGCCCCGGAGAAGAAAGCTACGAGGCCCTGAGGGTGAAGCTGAGGGGCAGAGTGCAGTATCAACTGAAGAAGGAGCTGTAAGTACATGGAGAAAGGAAGTTTTCGGTGTGGCCGAGCATGAACTAAACGAAGGATAGAAGGCCAAGGTGAAGTGGCACTGAGTAGAGACTCGGACCCCTGACATATCTCTTTCTACAGGACCTCCGTGATCAGCGTGTCAGAGTGTGCTCTTTCACCACATTTCAGGGAAAGCACAGTGTGGGGAAGACAGGGGTGGCCTGATCTTTGGAAACTTTACCCTAAGGAGACTTGCAGATAGGTAGGAGCACACAAACTATGGATTGAAAGGCTCTGAGCATACGGAGAAGACAGCATGCATTTCCCTACGGCAAAGGGAAAAAAAACATTCTCCTAGAAGGGATGTGGACCTTCTTGAGATGTGAGTGTTGAGTGCTACTCTGATTCTGGGTGCGTGTGTTGGGATTCGGCCCACACCCCAGGTGCCCGCTGCATGCAGAACAGCTGCGTCATGATTTTCTTCACGGGAACGGAGGTATGATCTGAGACGGGTCATTTGAAGGAATGCTCTACGGCGTACCTTTGGGTGAGGGTCCTGGCAGAGCGACTGGCTGGTCCAGCTCATCAAGGGACACCTCTTGCTCCCGGACAGGATCGCAGAAGTTGAGTGTGGATGCGGCCCCTGGTGAGTCCCGTGCATCGGGCACGTCCACGTGGATCATTGGAGTGGCTCGTGGACTGCCTTCACCTAGGAGGAGGAAAATTGAAATACACATTCGGCCCGATGGGGAGCGGTGTGATCCATCCTAACTCCCTGTGCCTCGTGTGCAGAGGCTGCTGACAGCATGGTTCTCCCGGAGCTTCAGGAAGGCCAAAGGCCACGCCCCAGATGGAGCCTCTGGAGAAGGACCTGGGGACGACCCGCTGAGAACAGGTGGGAAAAAGCAGGGATTCCACCGAGACAGAGAAAAGGCTACCTTCAATACTTGGATGCCTGGATGGAGATCAAAGATCTCTCAGAGCACTGGACAAGGACGGCTGTGCCTGACTTCCACCTGGACGCTATCTGGGGCCCTCTGATATCTACCCTCCCGTCAGTGGACATAATCGCCTGGATGATTCTTGCGCAGCGCACGTTCCAGGACAGGTCTTTTTCAGGTACAGTGCTGCGTGCACTGATGTACTCCACCCTCGTGGGTGCCTGCAAATATTGCGGCTGGCCTATCTTCCAAAGCAAAAGGAATCCCTTTTGAATGTGGTACACGTCACACGATGGAGACAGATCCTCGACCTCTGGATCCTGTGACAAATACATGCTTCCTCCTGGAATCTCTCCAGGGAAAATACACACGGCCCGTCAACCAGATTCCCTTGGCTTGCTGCCGTGAGGGGCTTCAGCTAAGTAGGTAAGTAAGGAATCGCCTTGGGGTACCAAGAAGGGTTACGTTTTCTTAAAAAATATGTAGCAACCAAGGGTCCTGCACTCACATTTCTTCACTATCACCTCTGCCCCGAGTGTCAAGGCCCCACGGATCTGAAGGCAACTGGCGTGGAGGCAAGCGGACTACGAAAATGAAAATCTGCAAATAACTCACACAGGCTCGTGCCACACTTTAAAGCAGGTCCTAAACGCAAGGTGCCCTTCCTACATGGATTTCCACCATCAGCCATCCAAAAGGTGAGGAAAGAAGAAAGCAGACAGCTTCTCAACACCTTGAAGAGGTCACTCGGTCAGCATGGAAAATGGTTGCATTTTCCACCATGTAAACTGAGGTGCAATTGCGTACAGTCCTGTGGACCTGATTCTGTGACGGGTCAAAATGCGGCAGGTGTTCCCAATGTTTCTCAGGGTGAAAATTAAGAAGCTCTTAAGCTCCGACCAGGTGTACGCGCTGGGACGCAAGAGGATCCTGGTTGAGGATAGCTAACGTCACGTGGGGCAATCTGTAAACCACACTTGGAGACTTATCTGATCCTTTTCCGATACACGTGAATGACAGGAGAGGCCAGGGCGTCCCTGGGACCAGGCGCGGTGTACGCTTTTGCCTCGGAAGGATGAGGTGAGGAGACCCGCGAAATGCACAGATACACAGCATTAAAATGCCTCATTCCATGTGGGTTCGCGTTGCCAAAGTCCAAAGCAGGGTGATTACCAATCAAAGACATGCTTTTACCTTAACGCTTAGGGATGAAGACTGTCAACTTAACAAGAGCAGTTCACTTAGAAACGCCGCTCAAGAGCCAACAATTCAAAATTAACAGCAGAGGTCGGACAGAGAGAGAACTGCACAGGGAGCAATCCTGGCACGGGAGAGGAAACAATGGCAAGATTAAAGCTACAAGTCCGGGAGGGAGGGTGAACATGCCTTGCAGCGTGCAGGCTCAATTCCAGAAGGAGGTGTGAAATGGAGGGAGAAAGAAAGCTTCCGGTGGCGCCGGGTATGAACTGAATGAAGGTTCGCAGGTCAAGCTTACTTTGGAATGAGAATAGATTACATCCCATGCCACACCTCTTCAGTCAAGACCCACGTGGTAAATGCGTCTAAGTCATGCATACGTGTCATCCCTTCCTGCTCCGTCCCTAGATTCCCAGGGGGTGCCACAATGGAGAAGAGTGGGGAGAGGTGAAATTAGGAAACCTTACCCTACGGTGACATGCAGACAGATAGACTGGTGTACACAAAACGACATAGTGATGAACACTGGGCATACAAAGAAGACAACACCTACTTTCCTAGAGGAGTTCAAACAAAGAAAACAGCTTCCCCTAGAACGGTTTTGAGCCTTCTCAAGGCATAAGAGTTTGATTCTTAGCCTGATTCTGGGAGAGGGCTGGGATTCGGCCTAGGCCACAAATGCCTGCTGCATGCAGAGTAGCTGTGTCATGATTTTCCTGGTAGGAATAGAGGCGTGATCCGAGGCGGGTGTTTGGGGGGGGGCATGTTGTAGTGCTTGCCTGCGGGTGGAGGTCCTGGCGGAGTAATCGAAAGGTCCGGCTCATCGAGGGACCCCTTCGGATCCTGGCTGCAATCGAGGAGACTGGGGGCGCATACGGTCTCCACTGCGTCCCTTGAATCGGTCACGATCACGTGGGTCATCTCGTTGACACGCGCACTCTCTTCACCTAAGTGGAGAAAAATTTAAATATTAGACTCAGCCTGATGGTGAGGGATGTGATCAATCCTAAGTTCCTCTGCCTGGGTGCACAGGCTGGTGTCAGCGTGGTTCCCTTCCAAGGGCCGGAGGTCCAAAGGCCATTTCCCAGGATTGAGCCTCGTCAGAAGTTCCTGGGGAGGACTGGCTGGGACAGGGACGAGAAATCAGGCAGTCAGTAAACACAGAGAGGAAAATCATAAACATTTCAACACCTGGACGGAAACCCGAGGGTCCTAAGTGCATTGGACGAGGATGGCTTTTGCTGTGTTCCACCTCGGAGACCATCTGAGGCCAGGGGTCACGAATCCACCCTGAAGTCAGTGGACATAATCGCTGAGCGGGTAAATCTCGTGCCCAGCACCCTGTGAGACAGGTCTCCTTAAATCTCCTGGTGCTGTCTTTAACGTGCTTATCCCTCTTGGATGCCTGGGAATACGTTGCCCAAGCTCAATTTTGACGGGAGAGAAACCTCCTTTTGAATGTGGCAGACTCCGTATTACGGACACACATCCCTGACCTCTTGACTCTGTGACAAATACATGCTTCCTTTTGGAAGCACCTTTCCAGGAAACAGTACACACAGGTCCCACAACCCTCACTCTTTAAGGCCGCTGCAATGAGGTTTTGCAGCTAAATATTTAGGTAAGCAATCGCTGTTGTAGCCCGATGAGAGGAAAGTTGTAAAAGAACGTCATGTCACCACCAAGGACTTCCCCTCATAGTTCTTCACTATCACCTGTTCCCTGAAGCATCAAGGCCCTACATTCCTGAAAGGGAGAACGGTGCGGGGAAGCAGAATATGACAACCAAGTCTGCACCTATCTCAAACACTGCTTGTGCCACACTAATCAACACGTGTCCTTTAGGCAGTGTGCCCATCCTACACGTATTTTCACCCGAAGCCTTCAAGAGGTGAGGAGAGAAGAAAGAAGACAGGTTCTGAAAAGCGGCAGGATGTTCCTGTGTCAGGATGGAAAAAGATTTCCTTTTCCAGCATGCAAGCCTGAAGGTTGAATTGCATACAATTTGTAGGCCCGGTTTTGTTATGGGCAAAATTGCTGCAGTTATTCTCAACGTTTCTAAGTGTGAAAACTAAGATGCTTTGGCCCTTCCCGCAACCTGTACGGACTCCAGCTCCTTGAGGCTTCTGAGGGAGATCGGTTACCATTATCAAGTCTGATATCGTCCAAACTACACCTGGAGACTTAGAAGAGGCCTTTCCCTGTGTGTGACATTGGATGTCAGAGCCCAGGAAGTAAGTCAATGGGGGCAGAGAAAGGGTAGGTTTTGGCCACAGAAATAGGAGCTGAGGATACCAGGGAAATACAAAGAAACCCCCACACTTAACCTGCCTCCATGCACGTCGCTTCGCAGTTCCCGAAGCTCAAGCCAGGGTCATGCAAAATTGAATGCATACGTTTCACATAACGCTCCTGTTTCTAGACTATCAAGCTAACGACAGCGGTTTAACGAGAAACACCCCTCAAGGCCAATGCGCCCAAAGTGAACACCCAGTGACGGACAGTGCCAGAAGTCCAGAGGGCGAATCCTGGCAGCCCCGGAGAAGAAAGCTACGAGGCCCTGAGGGTGAAGCTGAGGGGCAGAGTGCAGTATCAACTGAAGAAGGAGCTGTAAGTACATGGAGAAAGGAAGTTTTCGGTGTGGCCGAGCATGAACTAAACGAAGGATAGAAGGCCAAGGTGAAGTGGCACTGAGTAGAGACTCGGACCCCTGACATATCTCTTTCTACAGGACCTCCGTGATCAGCGTGTCAGAGTGTGCTCTTTCACCACATTTCAGGGAAAGCACAGCGTGGGGAAGACAGGGGTGGCCTGATCTTTGGAAACTTTACCCTAAGGAGACTTGCAGATAGGTAGGAGCACACAAAGTATGGATTGAAAGGCTCTGAGCATACGGAGAAGACAGCATGCATTTCCCTACGGCAAAGGGAAAAAAACATTCTCCTAGAAGGGATGTGGACCTTCTTGAGATGTGAGTGTTGAGTGCTACTCTGATTCTGGGTGCGTGTGTTGGGATTCGGCCCACACCCCAGGTGCCCGCTGCATGCAGAACAGCTGCGTCATGATTTTCTTCACGGGAACGGAGGTATGATCTGAGACGGGTCATTTGAAGGAATGCTCTACGGCGTACCTTTGGGTGAGGGTCCTGGCAGAGCGACTGGCTGGTCCAGCTCATCAAGGGACACCTCTTGTTCCCGGACAGGATCGCAGAAGTTGAGTGTGGATGCGGACCCTGGTGAGTCCCGTGCATCGGGCACGTCCACGTGGATCATTGGAGTGGCTCGTGGACTGCCTTCACCTAGGAGGAGGAAAATTGAAATACACATTCGGCCCGATGGGGAGCGGTGTGATCCATCCTAACTCCCTGTGCCTCGTGTGCAGAGGCTGCTGACAGCATGGTTCTCCCGGAGCTTCAGGAAGGCCAAAGGCCACGCCCCAGATGGAGCCTCTGGAGAAGGACCTGGGGACGACCCGCTGAGAACAGGTGGGAAAAAGCAGGGATTCCACCGAGACAGAGAAAAGGCTACCTTCAATACTTGGATGCCTGGATGGAGATCAAAGATCTCTCAGAGCACTGGACAAGGACGGCTGTGCCTGACTTCCACCTGGACGCTATCTGGGGCCCTCTGATATCTACCCTCCCGTCAGTGGACATAATCGCCTGGATGATTCTTGCGCAGCGCACGTTCCAGGACAGGTCTTTTTCAGGTACAGTGCTGCGTGCACTGATGTACTCCACCCTCGTGGGTGCCTGCAAATATTGCGGCTGGCCTATCTTCCAAAGCAAAAGGAATCCCTTTTGAATGTGGTACACGTCACACGATGGAGACAGATCCTCGACCTCTGGATCCTGTGACAAATACATGCTTCCTCCTGGAATCTCTCCAGGGAAAATACACACGGCCCGTCAACCAGATTCCCTTGGCTTGCTGCCGTGAGGGGCTTCAGCTAAGTAGGTAAGTAAGGAATCGCCTTGGGGTACCAAGAAGGGTTACGTTTTCTTAAAAAATATGTAGCAACCAAGGGTCCTGCACTCACATTTCTTCACTATCACCTCTGCCCCGAGTGTCAAGGCCCCACGGATCTGAAGGCAACTGGCGTGGAGGCAAGCGGACTACGAAAATGAAAATCTGCAAATAACTCACACAGGCTCGTGCCACACTTTAAAGCAGGTCCTAAACGCAAGGTGCCCTTCCTACATGGATTTCCACCATCAGCCATCCAAAAGGTGAGGAAAGAAGAAAGCAGACAGCTTCTCAACACCTTGAAGAGGTCACTCGGTCAGCATGGAAAATGGTTGCATTTTCCACCATGTAAACTGAGGTGCAATCGCGTACAGTCCTGTGGACCTGATTCTGTGACGGGTCAAAATGCGGCAGGTGTTCCCAATGTTTCTCAGGGTGAAAATTAAGAATCTCTTAAGCTCCGACCAGGTGTACGCGCTGGGACGCAAGAGGATCCTGGTTGAGGATAGCTAACGTCACGTGGGGCAATCTGTAAACCACACGTGGAGACTTATCTGATCCTTTTCCGATACACGTGAATGACAGGAGAGGCCAGGGCGTCCCTGGGACCAGGCGCGGTGTACGCTTTTGCCTCGGAAGGATGAGGTGAGGAGACCCGCGAAATGCACAGATACACAGCATTAAAATGCCTCATTCCATGTGGGTTCGCGTTGCCAAAGTCCAAAGCAGGGTGATTACCAATCAAAGACATGCTTTTACCTTAACGCTTAGGGATGAAGACTGTCAACTTAACAAGAGCAGTTCACTTAGAAACGCCCCTCAAGAGCCAACAATTCAAAATTAACAGCAGAGGACGGACAGAGAGAGAACTGCACAGGGAGCAATCCTGGCACTGGAGAGGAAACAATGGCAAGATTAAAGCTACAAGTCCGGGAGGGAGGGTGAACATGCCTTGCAGCGTGCAGGCTCAATTCCAGAAGGAGGTGTGAAATGGAGGGAGAAAGAAAGCTTCCGGTGGCGCCGGGTATGAACTGAATGAAGGTTCGCAGGTCAAGCTTACTTTGGAATGAGAATAGATTACATCCCATGCCACACCTCTTCAGTCAAGACCCACGTGGTAAATGCGTCTAAGTCATGCATACGTGTCATCCCTTCCTGCTCCGTCCCTAGATTCCCAGGGGGTGCCACAATGGAGAAGAGTGGGGAGAGGTGAAATTAGGAAACCTTACCCTACGGTGACATGCAGACAGATAGACTGGTGTACACAAAACGACATAGTGATGAACACTGGGCATACAAAGAAGACAACACCTACTTTCCTAGAGGAGTTCAAACAAAGAAAACAGCTTCCCCTAGAACGGTTTTGAGCCTTCTCAAGGCATAAAGAGTTTGATTCTTAGCCTGATTCTGGGAGAGGGCTGGGATTCGGCCTAGGCCACAAATGCCTGCTGCATGCAGAGTAGCTGTGTCATGATTTTCCTGGTAGGAATAGAGGCGTGATCCGAGGCGGGTGTTTGGGGGGGGGCATGTTGTAGTGCTTGCCTGCGGGTGGAGGTCCTGGCGGAGTAATCGAAAGGTCCGGCTCATCGAGGGACCCCTTCGGATCCTGGCTGCAATCGAGGAGACTGGGGGCGCATACGGTCTCCACTGCGTCCCTTGAATCGGTCACGATCACGTGGGTCATCTCGTTGACACGCGCACTCTCTTCACCTAAGTGGAGAAAAATTTAAATATTAGACTCAGCCTGATGGTGAGGGATGTGATCAATCCTAAGTTCCTCTGCCTGGGTGCACAGGCTGGTGTCAGCGTGGTTCTCTTCCAAGGGCCGGAGGTCCAAAGGCCATTTCCCAGGATTGAGCCTCGACAGAAGTTCCTGGGGAGGACTGGCTGGGACAGGGACGAGAAATCAGGCAGTCAGTAAACACAGAGAGGAAAATCATAAACATTTCAACACCTGGACGGAAACCCGAGGGTCCTAAGTGCATTGGACGAGGATGGCTTTTGCTGTGTTCCACCTCGGAGACCATCTGAGGCCAGGGGTCACGAATCCACCCTGAAGTCAGTGGACATAATCGCTGAGCGGGTAAATCTCGTGCCCAGCACCCTGTGAGACAGGTCTCCTTAAATCTCCTGGTGCTGTCTTTAACGTGCTTATCCCTCTTGGATGCCTGGGAATACGTTGCCCAAGCTCAATTTTGACGGGAGAGAAACCTCCTTTTGAATGTGGCAGACTCCGTATTACGGACACACATCCCTGACCTCTTGACTCTGTGACAAATACATGCTTCCTTTTGGAAGCACCTTTCCAGGAAACAGTACACACAGGTCCCACAACCCTCACTCTTTAAGGCCGCTGCAATGAGGTTTTGCAGCTAAATATTTAGGTAAGCAATCGCTGTTGTAGCCCGATGAGAGGAAAGTTGTAAAAGAACGTCATGTCACCACCAAGGACTTCCCCTCATAGTTCTTCACTATCACCTGTTCCCTGAAGCATCAAGGCCCTACATTCCTGAAAGGGAGAACGGTGCGGGGAAGCAGAATATGACAACCAAGTCTGCACCTATCTCAAACACTGCTTGTGCCACACTAATCAACACGTGTCCTTTAGGCAGTGTGCCCATCCTACACGTATTTTCACCCGAAGCCTTCAAGAGGTGAGGAGAGAAGAAAGAAGACAGGTTCTGAAAAGCGGCAGGATGTTCCTGTGTCAGGATGGAAAAAGATTTCCTTTTCCAGCATGCAAGCCTGAAGGTTGAATTGCATACAATTTGTAGGCCCGGTTTTGTTATGGGCAAAATTGCTGCAGTTATTCTCAACGTTTCTAAGTGTGAAAACTAAGATGCTTTGGCCCTTCCCGCAACCTGTACGGACTCCAGCTCCTTGAGGCTTCTGAGGGAGATCGGTTACCATTATCAAGTCTGATATCGTCCAAACTACACCTGGAGACTTACAAGAGGCCTTTCCCTGTGTGTGACATTGGATGTCAGAGCCCAGGAAGTAAGTCAATGGGGGCAGAGAAAGGGTAGGTTTTGGCCACAGAAATAGGAGCTGAGGATACCAGGGAAATACAAAGAAACCCCCACACTTAACCTGCCTCCATGCACGTCGCTTCGCAGTTCCCGAAGCTCAAGCCAGGGTCATGCAAAATTGAATGCATACGTTTCACATAACGCTCCTGTTTCTAGACTATCAAGCTAACGACAGCGGTTTAACGAGAAACACCCCTCAAGGCCAATGCGCCCAAAGTGAACACCCAGTGACGGACAGTGCCAGAAGTCCAGAGGGCGAATCCTGGCAGCCCCGGAGAAGAAAGCTACGAGGCCCTGAGGGTGAAGCTGAGGGGCAGAGTGCAGTATCAACTGAAGAAGGAGCTGTAAGTACATGGAGAAAGGAAGTTTTCGGTGTGGCCGAGCATGAACTAAACGAAGGATAGAAGGCCAAGGTGAAGTGGCACTGAGTAGAGACTCGGACCCCTGACATATCTCTTTCTACAGGACCTCCGTGATCAGCGTGTCAGAGTGTGCTCTTTCACCACATTTCAGGGAAAGCACAGCGTGGGGAAGACAGGGGTGGCCTGATCTTTGGAAACTTTACCCTAAGGAGACTTGCAGATAGGTAGGAGCACACAAAGTATGGATTGAAAGGCTCTGAGCATACGGAGAAGACAGCATGCATTTCCCTACGGCAAAGGGAAAAAAACATTCTCCTAGAAGGGATGTGGACCTTCTTGAGATGTGAGTGTTGAGTGCTACTCTGATTCTGGGTGCGTGTGTTGGGATTCGGCCCACACCCCAGGTGCCCGCTGCATGCAGAACAGCTGCGTCATGATTTTCTTCACGGGAACGGAGGTATGATCTGAGACGGGTCATTTGAAGGAATGCTCTACGGCGTACCTTTGGGTGAGGGTCCTGGCAGAGCGACTGGCTGGTCCAGCTCATCAAGGGACACCTCTTGTTCCCGGACAGGATCGCAGAAGTTGAGTGTGGATGCGGACCCTGGTGAGTCCCGTGCATCGGGCACGTCCACGTGGATCATTGGAGTGGCTCGTGGACTGCCTTCACCTAGGAGGAGGAAAATTGAAATACACATTCGGCCCGATGGGGAGCGGTGTGATCCATCCTAACTCCCTGTGCCTCGTGTGCAGAGGCTGCTGACAGCATGGTTCTCCCGGAGCTTCAGGAAGGCCAAAGGCCACGCCCCAGATGGAGCCTCTGGAGAAGGACCTGGGGACGACCCGCTGAGAACAGGTGGGAAAAAGCAGGGATTCCACCGAGACAGAGAAAAGGCTACCTTCAATACTTGGATGCCTGGATGGAGATCAAAGATCTCTCAGAGCACTGGACAAGGACGGCTGTGCCTGACTTCCACCTGGACGCTATCTGGGGCCCTCTGATATCTACCCTCCCGTCAGTGGACATAATCGCCTGGATGATTCTTGCGCAGCGCACGTTCCAGGACAGGTCTTTTTCAGGTACAGTGCTGCGTGCACTGATGTACTCCACCCTCGTGGGTGCCTGCAAATATTGCGGCTGGCCTATCTTCCAAAGCAAAAGGAATCCCTTTTGAATGTGGTACACGTCACACGATGGAGACAGATCCTCGACCTCTGGATCCTGTGACAAATACATGCTTCCTCCTGGAATCTCTCCAGGGAAAATACACACGGCCCGTCAACCAGATTCCCTTGGCTTGCTGCCGTGAGGGGCTTCAGCTAAGTAGGTAAGTAAGGAATCACCTTGGGGTACCAAGAAGGGTTACGTTTTCTTAAAAAATATGTAGCAACCAAGGGTCCTGCACTCACATTTCTTCACTATCACCTCTGCCCCGAGTGTCAAGGCCCCATGGATCTGAAGGCAACTGGCGTGGAGGCAAGCGGACTACGAAAATGAAAATCTGCAAATAACTCACACAGGCTCGTGCCACACTTTAAAGCAGGTCCTAAACGCAAGGTGCCCTTCCTACATGGATTTCCACCATCAGCCATCCAAAAGGTGAGGAAAGAAGAAAGCAGACAGCTTCTCAACACCTTGAAGAGGTCACTCGGTCAGCATGGAAAATGGTTGCATTTTCCACCATGTAAACTGAGGTGCAATCGCGTACAGTCCTGTGGACCTGATTCTGTGACGGGTCAAAATGCGGCAGGTGTTCCCAATGTTTCTCAGGGTGAAAATTAAGAATCTCTTAAGCTCCGACCAGGTGTACGCGCTGGGACGCAAGAGGATCCTGGTTGAGGATAGCTAACGTCACGTGGGGCAATCTGTAAACCACACGTGGAGACTTATCTGATCCTTTTCCGATACACGTGAATGACAGGAGAGGCCAGGGCGTCCCTGGGACCAGGCGCGGTGTACGCTTTTGCCTCGGAAGGATGAGGTGAGGAGACCCGCGAAATGCACAGATACACAGCATTAAAATGCCTCATTCCATGTGGGTTCGCGTTGCCAAAGTCCAAAGCAGGGTGATTACCAATCAAAGACATGCTTTTAACTTAACGCTTAGGGATGAAGACTGTCAACTTAACAAGAGCAGTTCACTTAGAAACGCCCCTCAAGAGCCAACAATTCAAAATTAACAGCAGAGGACGGACAGAGAGAGAACTGCACAGGGAGCAATCCTGGCACTGGAGAGGAAACAATGGCAAGATTAAAGCTACAAGTCCGGGAGGGAGGGTGAACATGCCTTGCAGCGTGCAGGCTCAATTCCAGAAGGAGGTGTGAAATGGAGGGAGAAAGAAAGCTTCCGGTGGCACCGGGTATGAACTGAATGAAGGTTCGCAGGTCAAGCTTACTTTGGAATGAGAATAGATTACATCCCATGCCACACCTCTTCAGTCAAGACCCACGTGGTAAATGCGTCTAAGTCATGCATACGTGTCATCCCTTCCTGCTCCGTCCCTAGATTCCCAGGGGGTGCCACAATGGAGAAGAGTGGGGAGAGGTGAAATTAGGAAACCTTACCCTACGGTGACATGCAGACAGATAGACTGGTGTACACAAAACGACATAGTGATGAACACTGGGCATACAAAGAAGACAACACCTACTTTCCTAGAGGAGTTCAAACAAAGAAAACAGCTTCCCCTAGAACGGTTTTGAGCCTTCTCAAGGCATAAAGAGTTTGATTCTTAGCCTGATTCTGGGAGAGGGCTGGGATTCGGCCTAGGCCACAAATGCCTGCTGCATGCAGAGTAGCTGTGTCATGATTTTCCTGGTAGGAATAGAGGCGTGATCCGAGGCGGGTGTTTGGGGGGGGGCATGTTGTAGTGCTTGCCTGCGGGTGGAGGTCCTGGCGGAGTAATCGAAAGGTCCGGCTCATCGAGGGACCCCTTCGGATCCTGGCTGCAATCGAGGAGACTGGGGGCGCATACGGTCTCCACTGCGTCCCTTGAATCGGTCACGATCACGTGGGTCATCTCGTTGACACGCGCACTCTCTTCACCTAAGTGGAGAAAAATTTAAATATTAGACTCAGCCTGATGGTGAGGGATGTGATCAATCCTAAGTTCCTCTGCCTGGGTGCACAGGCTGGTGTCAGCGTGGTTCTCTTCCAAGGGCCGGAGGTCCAAAGGCCATTTCCCAGGATTGAGCCTCGACAGAAGTTCCTGGGGAGGACTGGCTGGGACAGGGACGAGAAATCAGGCAGTCAGTAAACACAGAGAGGAAAATCATAAACATTTCAACACCTGGACGGAAACCCGAGGGTCCTAAGTGCATTGGACGAGGATGGCTTTTGCTGTGTTCCACCTCGGAGACCATCTGAGGCCAGGGGTCACGAATCCACCCTGAAGTCAGTGGACATAATCGCTGAGCGGGTAAATCTCGTGCCCAGCACCCTGTGAGACAGGTCTCCTTAAATCTCCTGGTGCTGTCTTTAACGTGCTTATCCCTCTTGGATGCCTGGGAATACGTTGCCCAAGCTCAATTTTGACGGGAGAGAAACCTCCTTTTGAATGTGGCAGACTCCGTATTACGGACACACATCCCTGACCTCTTGACTCTGTGACAAATACATGCTTCCTTTTGGAAGCACCTTTCCAGGAAACAGTACACACAGGTCCCACAACCCTCACTCTTTAAGGCCGCTGCAATGAGGTTTTGCAGCTAAATATTTAGGTAAGCAATCGCTGTTGTAGCCCGATGAGAGGAAAGTTGTAAAAGAACGTCATGTCACCACCAAGGACTTCCCCTCATAGTTCTTCACTATCACCTGTTCCCTGAAGCATCAAGGCCCTACATTCCTGAAAGGGAGAACGGTGCGGGGAAGCAGAATATGACAACCAAGTCTGCACCTATCTCAAACACTGCTTGTGCCACACTAATCAACACGTGTCCTTTAGGCAGTGTGCCCATCCTACACGTATTTTCACCCGAAGCCTTCAAGAGGTGAGGAGAGAAGAAAGAAGACAGGTTCTGAAAAGCGGCAGGATGTTCCTGTGTCAGGATGGAAAAAGATTTCCTTTTCCAGCATGCAAGCCTGAAGGTTGAATTGCATACAATTTGTAGGCCCGGTTTTGTTATGGGCAAAATTGCTGCAGTTATTCTCAACGTTTCTAAGTGTGAAAACTAAGATGCTTTGGCCCTTCCCGCAACCTGTACGGACTCCAGCTCCTTGAGGCTTCTGAGGGAGATCGGTTACCATTATCAAGTCTGATATCGTCCAAACTACACCTGGAGACTTACAAGAGGCCTTTCCCTGTGTGTGACATTGGATGTCAGAGCCCAGGAAGTAAGTCAATGGGGGCAGAGAAAGGGTAGGTTTTGGCCACAGAAATAGGAGCTGAGGATACCAGGGAAATACAAAGAAACCCCCACACTTAACCTGCCTCCATGCACGTCGCTTCGCAGTTCCCGAAGCTCAAGCCAGGGTCATGCAAAATTGAATGCATACGTTTCACATAACGCTCCTGTTTCTAGACTATCAAGCTAACGACAGCGGTTTAACGAGAAACACCCCTCAAGGCCAATGCGCCCAAAGTGAACACCCAGTGACGGACAGTGCCAGAAGTCCAGAGGGCGAATCCTGGCAGCCCCGGAGAAGAAAGCTACGAGGCCCTGAGGGTGAAGCTGAGGGGCAGAGTGCAGTATCAACTGAAGAAGGAGCTGTAAGTACATGGAGAAAGGAAGTTTTCGGTGTGGCCGAGCATGAACTAAACGAAGGATAGAAGGCCAAGGTGAAGTGGCACTGAGTAGAGACTCGGACCCCTGACATATCTCTTTCTACAGGACCTCCGTGATCAGCGTGTCAGAGTGTGCTCTTTCACCACATTTCAGGGAAAGCACAGCGTGGGGAAGACAGGGGTGGCCTGATCTTTGGAAACTTTACCCTAAGGAGACTTGCAGATAGGTAGGAGCACACAAAGTATGGATTGAAAGGCTCTGAGCATACGGAGAAGACAGCATGCATTTCCCTACGGCAAAGGGAAAAAAACATTCTCCTAGAAGGGATGTGGACCTTCTTGAGATGTGAGTGTTGAGTGCTACTCTGATTCTGGGTGCGTGTGTTGGGATTCGGCCCACACCCCAGGTGCCCGCTGCATGCAGAACAGCTGCGTCATGATTTTCTTCACGGGAACGGAGGTATGATCTGAGACGGGTCATTTGAAGGAATGCTCTACGGCGTACCTTTGGGTGAGGGTCCTGGCAGAGCGACTGGCTGGTCCAGCTCATCAAGGGACACCTCTTGTTCCCGGACAGGATCGCAGAAGTTGAGTGTGGATGCGGACCCTGGTGAGTCCCGTGCATCGGGCACGTCCACGTGGATCATTGGAGTGGCTCGTGGACTGCCTTCACCTAGGAGGAGGAAAATTGAAATACACATTCGGCCCGATGGGGAGCGGTGTGATCCATCCTAACTCCCTGTGCCTCGTGTGCAGAGGCTGCTGACAGCATGGTTCTCCCGGAGCTTCAGGAAGGCCAAAGGCCACGCCCCAGATGGAGCCTCTGGAGAAGGACCTGGGGACGACCCGCTGAGAACAGGTGGGAAAAAGCAGGGATTCCACCGAGACAGAGAAAAGGCTACCTTCAATACTTGGATGCCTGGATGGAGATCAAAGATCTCTCAGAGCACTGGACAAGGACGGCTGTGCCTGACTTCCACCTGGACGCTATCTGGGGCCCTCTGATATCTACCCTCCCGTCAGTGGACATAATCGCCTGGATGATTCTTGCGCAGCGCACGTTCCAGGACAGGTCTTTTTCAGGTACAGTGCTGCGTGCACTGATGTACTCCACCCTCGTGGGTGCCTGCAAATATTGCGGCTGGCCTATCTTCCAAAGCAAAAGGAATCCCTTTTGAATGTGGTACACGTCACACGATGGAGACAGATCCTCGACCTCTGGATCCTGTGACAAATACATGCTTCCTCCTGGAATCTCTCCAGGGAAAATACACACGGCCCGTCAACCAGATTCCCTTGGCTTGCTGCCGTGAGGGGCTTCAGCTAAGTAGGTAAGTAAGGAATCACCTTGGGGTACCAAGAAGGGTTACGTTTTCTTAAAAAATATGTAGCAACCAAGGGTCCTGCACTCACATTTCTTCACTATCACCTCTGCCCCGAGTGTCAAGGCCCCACGGATCTGAAGGCAACTGGCGTGGAGGCAAGCGGACTACGAAAATGAAAATCTGCAAATAACTCACACAGGCTCGTGCCACACTTTAAAGCAGGTCCTAAACGCAAGGTGCCCTTCCTACATGGATTTCCACCATCAGCCATCCAAAAGGTGAGGAAAGAAGAAAGCAGACAGCTTCTCAACACCTTGAAGAGGTCACTCGGTCAGCATGGAAAATGGTTGCATTTTCCACCATGTAAACTGAGGTGCAATCGCGTACAGTCCTGTGGACCTGATTCTGTGACGGGTCAAAATGCGGCAGGTGTTCCCAATGTTTCTCAGGGTGAAAATTAAGAATCTCTTAAGCTCCGACCAGGTGTACGCGCTGGGACGCAAGAGGATCCTGGTTGAGGATAGCTAACGTCACGTGGGGCAATCTGTAAACCACACGTGGAGACTTATCTGATCCTTTTCCGATACACGTGAATGACAGGAGAGGCCAGGGCGTCCCTGGGACCAGGCGCGGTGTACGCTTTTGCCTCGGAAGGATGAGGTGAGGAGACCCGCGAAATGCACAGATACACAGCATTAAAATGCCTCATTCCATGTGGGTTCGCGTTGCCAAAGTCCAAAGCAGGGTGATTACCAATCAAAGACATGCTTTTAACTTAACGCTTAGGGATGAAGACTGTCAACTTAACAAGAGCAGTTCACTTAGAAACGCCCCTCAAGAGCCAACAATTCAAAATTAACAGCAGAGGACGGACAGAGAGAGAACTGCACAGGGAGCAATCCTGGCACTGGAGAGGAAACAATGGCAAGATTAAAGCTACAAGTCCGGGAGGGAGGGTGAACATGCCTTGCAGCGTGCAGGCTCAATTCCAGAAGGAGGTGTGAAATGGAGGGAGAAAGAAAGCTTCCGGTGGCACCGGGTATGAACTGAATGAAGGTTCGCAGGTCAAGCTTACTTTGGAATGAGAATAGATTACATCCCATGCCACACCTCTTCAGTCAAGACCCACGTGGTAAATGCGTCTAAGTCATGCATACGTGTCATCCCTTCCTGCTCCGTCCCTAGATTCCCAGGGGGTGCCACAATGGAGAAGAGTGGGGAGAGGTGAAATTAGGAAACCTTACCCTACGGTGACATGCAGACAGATAGACTGGTGTACACAAAACGACATAGTGATGAACACTGGGCATACAAAGAAGACAACACCTACTTTCCTAGAGGAGTTCAAACAAAGAAAACAGCTTCCCCTAGAACGGTTTTGAGCCTTCTCAAGGCATAAAGAGTTTGATTCTTAGCCTGATTCTGGGAGAGGGCTGGGATTCGGCCTAGGCCACAAATGCCTGCTGCATGCAGAGTAGCTGTGTCATGATTTTCCTGGTAGGAATAGAGGCGTGATCCGAGGCGGGTGTTTGGGGGGGGGCATGTTGTAGTGCTTGCCTGCGGGTGGAGGTCCTGGCGGAGTAATCGAAAGGTCCGGCTCATCGAGGGACCCCTTCGGATCCTGGCTGCAATCGAGGAGACTGGGGGCGCATACGGTCTCCACTGCGTCCCTTGAATCGGTCACGATCACGTGGGTCATCTCGTTGACACGCGCACTCTCTTCACCTAAGTGGAGAAAAATTTAAATATTAGACTCAGCCTGATGGTGAGGGATGTGATCAATCCTAAGTTCCTCTGCCTGGGTGCACAGGCTGGTGTCAGCGTGGTTCTCTTCCAAGGGCCGGAGGTCCAAAGGCCATTTCCCAGGATTGAGCCTCGACAGAAGTTCCTGGGGAGGACTGGCTGGGACAGGGACGAGAAATCAGGCAGTCAGTAAACACAGAGAGGAAAATCATAAACATTTCAACACCTGGACGGAAACCCGAGGGTCCTAAGTGCATTGGACGAGGATGGCTTTTGCTGTGTTCCACCTCGGAGACCATCTGAGGCCAGGGGTCACGAATCCACCCTGAAGTCAGTGGACATAATCGCTGAGCGGGTAAATCTCGTGCCCAGCACCCTGTGAGACAGGTCTCCTTAAATCTCCTGGTGCTGTCTTTAACGTGCTTATCCCTCTTGGATGCCTGGGAATACGTTGCCCAAGCTCAATTTTGACGGGAGAGAAACCTCCTTTTGAATGTGGCAGACTCCGTATTACGGACACACATCCCTGACCTCTTGACTCTGTGACAAATACATGCTTCCTTTTGGAAGCACCTTTCCAGGAAACAGTACACACAGGTCCCACAACCCTCACTCTTTAAGGCCGCTGCAATGAGGTTTTGCAGCTAAATATTTAGGTAAGCAATCGCTGTTGTAGCCCGATGAGAGGAAAGTTGTAAAAGAACGTCATGTCACCACCAAGGACTTCCCCTCATAGTTCTTCACTATCACCTGTTCCCTGAAGCATCAAGGCCCTACATTCCTGAAAGGGAGAACGGTGCGGGGAAGCAGAATATGACAACCAAGTCTGCACCTATCTCAAACACTGCTTGTGCCACACTAATCAACACGTGTCCTTTAGGCAGTGTGCCCATCCTACACGTATTTTCACCCGAAGCCTTCAAGAGGTGAGGAGAGAAGAAAGAAGACAGGTTCTGAAAAGCGGCAGGATGTTCCTGTGTCAGGATGGAAAAAGATTTCCTTTTCCAGCATGCAAGCCTGAAGGTTGAATTGCATACAATTTGTAGGCCCGGTTTTGTTATGGGCAAAATTGCTGCAGTTATTCTCAACGTTTCTAAGTGTGAAAACTAAGATGCTTTGGCCCTTCCCGCAACCTGTACGGACTCCAGCTCCTTGAGGCTTCTGAGGGAGATCGGTTACCATTATCAAGTCTGATATCGTCCAAACTACACCTGGAGACTTACAAGAGGCCTTTCCCTGTGTGTGACATTGGATGTCAGAGCCCAGGAAGTAAGTCAATGGGGGCAGAGAAAGGGTAGGTTTTGGCCACAGAAATAGGAGCTGAGGATACCAGGGAAATACAAAGAAACCCCCACACTTAACCTGCCTCCATGCACGTCGCTTCGCAGTTCCCGAAGCTCAAGCCAGGGTCATGCAAAATTGAATGCATACGTTTCACATAACGCTCCTGTTTCTAGACTATCAAGCTAACGACAGCGGTTTAACGAGAAACACCCCTCAAGGCCAATGCGCCCAAAGTGAACACCCAGTGACGGACAGTGCCAGAAGTCCAGAGGGCGAATCCTGGCAGCCCCGGAGAAGAAAGCTACGAGGCCCTGAGGGTGAAGCTGAGGGGCAGAGTGCAGTATCAACTGAAGAAGGAGCTGTAAGTACATGGAGAAAGGAAGTTTTCGGTGTGGCCGAGCATGAACTAAACGAAGGATAGAAGGCCAAGGTGAAGTGGCACTGAGTAGAGACTCGGACCCCTGACATATCTCTTTCTACAGGACCTCCGTGATCAGCGTGTCAGAGTGTGCTCTTTCACCACATTTCAGGGAAAGCACAGCGTGGGGAAGACAGGGGTGGCCTGATCTTTGGAAACTTTACCCTAAGGAGACTTGCAGATAGGTAGGAGCACACAAACTATGGATTGAAAGGCTCTGAGCATACGGAGAAGACAGCATGCATTTCCCTACGGCAAAGGGAAAAAAAACATTCTCCTAGAAGGGATGTGGACCTTCTTGAGATGTGAGTGTTGAGTGCTACTCTGATTCTGGGTGCGTGTGTTGGGATTCGGCCCACACCCCAGGTGCCCGCTGCATGCAGAACAGCTGCGTCATGATTTTCTTCACGGGAACGGAGGTATGATCTGAGACGGGTCATTTGAAGGAATGCTCTACGGCGTACCTTTGGGTGAGGGTCCTGGCAGAGCGACTGGCTGGTCCAGCTCATCAAGGGACACCTCTTGCTCCCGGACAGGATCGCAGAAGTTGAGTGTGGATGCGGCCCCTGGTGAGTCCCTTGCATCGGGCACGTCCACGTGGATCATTGGAGTGGCTCGTGGACTGCCTTCACCTAGGAGGAGGAAAATTGAAATACACATTCGGCCCGATGGGGAGCGGTGTGATCCATCCTAACTCCCTGTGCCTCGTGTGCAGAGGCTGCTGACAGCATGGTTCTCCCGGAGCTTCAGGAAGGCCAAAGGCCACGCCCCAGATGGAGCCTCTGGAGAAGGACCTGGGGACGACCCGCTGAGAACAGGTGGGAAAAAGCAGGGATTCCACCAAGACAGAGAAAAGGCTACCTTCAATACTTGGATGCCTGGATGGAGATCAAAGATCTCTCAGAGCACTGGACAAGGACGGCTGTGCCTGACTTCCACCTGGACGCTATCTGGGGCCCTCTGATATCTACCCTCCCGTCAGTGGACATAATCGCCTGGATGATTCTTGCGCAGCGCACGTTCCAGGACAGGTCTTTTTCAGGTACAGTGCTGCGTGCACTGATGTACTCCACCCTCGTGGGTGCCTGCAAATATTGCGGCTGGCCTATCTTCCAAAGCAAAAGGAATCCCTTTTGAATGTGGTACACGTCACACGATGGAGACAGATCCTCGACCTCTGGATCCTGTGACAAATACATGCTTCCTCCTGGAATCTCTCCAGGGAAAATACACACGGCCCGTCAACCAGATTCCCTTGGCTTGCTGCCGTGAGGGGCTTCAGCTAAGTAGGTAAGTAAGGAATCGCCTTGGGGTACCAAGAAGGGTTACGTTTTCTTAAAAAATATGTAGCAACCAAGGGTCCTGCACTCACATTTCTTCACTATCACCTCTGCCCCGAGTGTCAAGGCCCCACGGATCTGAAGGCAACTGGCGTGGAGGCAAGCGGACTACGAAAATGAAAATCTGCAAATAACTCACACAGGCTCGTGCCACACTTTAAAGCAGGTCCTAAACGCAAGGTGCCCTTCCTACATGGATTTCCACCATCAGCCATCCAAAAGGTGAGGAAAGAAGAAAGCAGACAGCTTCTCAACACCTTGAAGAGGTCACTCGGTCAGCATGGAAAATGGTTGCATTTTCCACCATGTAAACTGAGGTGCAATCGCGTACAGTCCTGTGGACCTGATTCTGTGACGGGTCAAAATGCGGCAGGTGTTCCCAATGTTTCTCAGGGTGAAAATTAAGAAGCTCTTAAGCTCCGACCAGGTGTACGCGCTGGGACGCAAGAGGATCCTGGTTGAGGATAGCTAACGTCACGTGGGGCAATCTGTAAACCACACGTGGAGACTTATCTGATCCTTTTCCGATACACGTGAATGACAGGAGAGGCCAGGGCGTCCCTGGGACCAGGCGCGGTGTACGCTTTTGCCTCGGAAGGATGAGGTGAGGAGACCCGCGAAATGCACAGATACACAGCATTAAAATGCCTCATTCCATGTGGGTTCGCGTTGCCAAAGTCCAAAGCAGGGTGATTACCAATCAAAGACATGCTTTTAACTTAACGCTTAGGGATGAAGACTGTCAACTTAACAAGAGCAGTTCACTTAGAAACGCCCCTCAAGAGCCAACAATTCAAAATTAACAGCAGAGGACGGACAGAGAGAGAACTGCACAGGGAGCAATCCTGGCACTGGAGAGGAAACAATGGCAAGATTAAAGCTACAAGTCCGGGAGGGAGGGTGAACATGCCTTGCAGCGTGCAGGCTCAATTCCAGAAGGAGGTGTGAAATGGAGGGAGAAAGAAAGCTTCCGGTGGCGCCGGGTATGAACTGAAAGAAGGTTCGCAGGTCAAGCTTACTTTGGAATGAGAATAGATTACATCCCATGCCACACCTCTTCAGTCAAGACCCACGTGGTAAATGCGTCTAAGTCATGCATACGTGTCATCCCTTCCTGCTCCGTCCCTAGATTCCCAGGGGGTGCCACAATGGAGAAGAGTGGGGAGAGGTGAAATTAGGAAACCTTACCCTACGGTGACATGCAGACAGATAGACTGGTGTACACAAAACGACATAGTGATGAACACTGGGCATACAAAGAAGACAACACCTACTTTCCTAGAGGAGTTCAAACAAAGAAAACAGCTTCCCCTAGAACGGTTTTGAGCCTTCTCAAGGCATAAAGAGTTTGATTCTTAGCCTGATTCTGGGAGAGGGCTGGGATTCGGCCTAGGCCACAAATGCCTGCTGCATGCAGAGTAGCTGTGTCATGATTTTCCTGGTAGGAATAGAGGCGTGATCCGAGGCGGGTGTTTGGGGGGGGGCATGTTGTAGTGCTTGCCTGCGGGTGGAGGTCCTGGCGGAGTAATCGAAAGGTCCGGCTCATCGAGGGACCCCTTCGGATCCTGGCTGCAATCGAGGAGACTGGGGGCGCATACGGTCTCCACTGCGTCCCTTGAATCGGTCACGATCACGTGGGTCATCTCGTTGACACGCGCACTCTCTTCACCTAAGTGGAGAAAAATTTAAATATTAGACTCAGCCTGATGGTGAGGGATGTGATCAATCCTAAGTTCCTCTGCCTGGGTGCACAGGCTGGTGTCAGCGTGGTTCTCTTCCAAGGGCCGGAGGTCCAAAGGCCATTTCCCAGGATTGAGCCTCGTCAGAAGTTCCTGGGGAGGACTGGCTGGGACAGGGACGAGAAATCAGGCAGTCAGTAAACACAGAGAGGAAAATCATAAACATTTCAACACCTGGACGGAAACCCGAGGGTCCTAAGTGCATTGGACGAGGATGGCTTTTGCTGTGTTCCACCTCGGAGACCATCTGAGGCCAGGGGTCACGAATCCACCCTGAAGTCAGTGGACATAATCGCTGAGCGGGTAAATCTCGTGCCCAGCACCCTGTGAGACAGGTCTCCTTAAATCTCCTGGTGCTGTCTTTAACGTGCTTATCCCTCTTGGATGCCTGGGAATACGTTGCCCAAGCTCAATTTTGACGGGAGAGAAACCTCCTTTTGAATGTGGCAGACTCCGTATTACGGACACACATCCCTGACCTCTTGACTCTGTGACAAATACATGCTTCCTTTTGGAAGCACCTTTCCAGGAAACAGTACACACAGGTCCCACAACCCTCACTCTTTAAGGCCGCTGCAATGAGGTTTTGCAGCTAAATATTTAGGTAAGCAATCGCTGTTGTAGCCCGATGAGAGGAAAGTTGTAAAAGAACGTCATGTCACCACCAAGGACTTCCCCTCATAGTTCTTCACTATCACCTGTTCCCTGAAGCATCAAGGCCCTACATTCCTGAAAGGGAGAACGGTGTGGGGAAGCAGAATATGACAACCAAGTCTGCACCTATCTCAAACACTGCTTGTGCCACACTAATCAACACGTGTCCTTTAGGCAGTGTGCCCATCCTACACGTATTTTCACCCGAAGCCTTCAAGAGGTGAGGAGAGAAGAAAGAAGACAGGTTCTGAAAAGCGGCAGGATGTTCCTGTGTCAGGATGGAAAAAGATTTCCTTTTCCAGCATGCAAGCCTGAAGGTTGAATTGCATACAATTTGTAGGCCCGGTTTTGTTATGGGCAAAATTGCTGCAGTTATTCTCAACGTTTCTAAGTGTGAAAACTAAGATGCTTTGGCCCTTCCCGCAACCTGTACGGACTCCAGCTCCTTGAGGCTTCTGAGGGAGATCGGTTACCATTATCAAGTCTGATATCGTCCAAACTACACCTGGAGACTTAGAAGAGGCCTTTCCCTGTGTGTGACATTGGATGTCAGAGCCCAGGAAGTAAGTCAATGGGGGCAGAGAAAGGGTAGGTTTTGGCCACAGAAATAGGAGCTGAGGATACCAGGGAAATACAAAGAAACCCCCACACTTAACCTGCCTCCATGCACGTCGCTTCGCAGTTCCCGAAGCTCAAGCCAGGGTCATGCAAAATTGAATGCATACGTTTCACATAACGCTCCTGTTTCTAGACTATCAAGCTAACGACAGCGGTTTAACGAGAAACACCCCCAAGGCCAATGCGCCCAAAGTGAACACCCAGTGACGGACAGTGCCAGAAGTCCAGAGGGCGAATCCTGGCAGCCCCGGAGAAGAAAGCTACGAGGCCCTGAGGGTGAAGCTGAGGGGCAGAGTGCAGTATCAACTGAAGAAGGAGCTGTAAGTACATGGAGAAAGGAAGTTTTCGGTGTGGCCGAGCATGAACTAAACGAAGGATAGAAGGCCAAGGTGAAGTGGCACTGAGTAGAGACTCGGACCCCTGACATATCTCTTTCTACAGGACCTCCGTGATCAGCGTGTCAGAGTGTGCTCTTTCACCACATTTCAGGGAAAGCACAGTGTGGGGAAGACAGGGGTGGCCTGATCTTTGGAAACTTTACCCTAAGGAGACTTGCAGATAGGTAGGAGCACACAAACTATGGATTGAAAGGCTCTGAGCATACGGAGAAGACAGCATGCATTTCCCTACGGCAAAGGGAAAAAAAACATTCTCCTAGAAGGGATGTGGACCTTCTTGAGATGTGAGTGTTGAGTGCTACTCTGATTCTGGGTGCGTGTGTTGGGATTCGGCCCACACCCCAGGTGCCCGCTGCATGCAGAACAGCTGCGTCATGATTTTCTTCACGGGAACGGAGGTATGATCTGAGACGGGTCATTTGAAGGAATGCTCTACGGCGTACCTTTGGGTGAGGGTCCTGGCAGAGCGACTGGCTGGTCCAGCTCATCAAGGGACACCTCTTGCTCCCGGACAGGATCGCAGAAGTTGAGTGTGGATGCGGCCCCTGGTGAGTCCCGTGCATCGGGCACGTCCACGTGGATCATTGGAGTGGCTCGTGGACTGCCTTCACCTAGGAGGAGGAAAATTGAAATACACATTCGGCCCGATGGGGAGCGGTGTGATCCATCCTAACTCCCTGTGCCTCGTGTGCAGAGGCTGCTGACAGCATGGTTCTCCCGGAGCTTCAGGAAGGCCAAAGGCCACGCCCCAGATGGAGCCTCTGGAGAAGGACCTGGGGACGACCCGCTGAGAACAGGTGGGAAAAAGCAGGGATTCCACCAAGACAGAGAAAAGGCTACCTTCAATACTTGGATGCCTGGATGGAGATCAAAGATCTCTCAGAGCACTGGACAAGGACGGCTGTGCCTGACTTCCACCTGGACGCTATCTGGGGCCCTCTGATATCTACCCTCCCGTCAGTGGACATAATCGCCTGGATGATTCTTGCGCAGCGCACGTTCCAGGACAGGTCTTTTTCAGGTACAGTGCTGCGTGCACTGATGTACTCCACCCTCGTGGGTGCCTGCAAATATTGCGGCTGGCCTATCTTCCAAAGCAAAAGGAATCCCTTTTGAATGTGGTACACGTCACACGATGGAGACAGATCCTCGACCTCTGGATCCTGTGACAAATACATGCTTCCTCCTGGAATCTCTCCAGGGAAAATACACACGGCCCGTCAACCAGATTCCCTTGGCTTGCTGCCGTGAGGGGCTTCAGCTAAGTAGGTAAGTAAGGAATCGCCTTGGGGTACCAAGAAGGGTTACGTTTTCTTAAAAAATATGTAGCAACCAAGGGTCCTGCACTCACATTTCTTCACTATCACCTCTGCCCCGAGTGTCAAGGCCCCACGGATCTGAAGGCAACTGGCGTGGAGGCAAGCGGACTACGAAAATGAAAATCTGCAAATAACTCACACAGGCTCGTGCCACACTTTAAAGCAGGTCCTAAACGCAAGGTGCCCTTCCTACATGGATTTCCACCATCAGCCATCCAAAAGGTGAGGAAAGAAGAAAGCAGACAGCTTCTCAACACCTTGAAGAGGTCACTCGGTCAGCATGGAAAATGGTTGCATTTTCCACCATGTAAACTGAGGTGCAATTGCGTACAGTCCTGTGGACCTGATTCTGTGACGGGTCAAAATGCGGCAGGTGTTCCCAATGTTTCTCAGGGTGAAAATTAAGAAGCTCTTAAGCTCCGACCAGGTGTACGCGCTGGGACGCAAGAGGATCCTGGTTGAGGATAGCTAACGTCACGTGGGGCAATCTGTAAACCACACTTGGAGACTTATCTGATCCTTTTCCGATACACGTGAATGACAGGAGAGGCCAGGGCGTCCCTGGGACCAGGCGCGGTGTACGCTTTTGCCTCGGAAGGATGAGGTGAGGAGACCCGCGAAATGCACAGATACACAGCATTAAAATGCCTCATTCCATGTGGGTTCGCGTTGCCAAAGTCCAAAGCAGGGTGATTACCAATCAAAGACATGCTTTTACCTTAACGCTTAGGGATGAAGACTGTCAACTTAACAAGAGCAGTTCACTTAGAAACGCCGCTCAAGAGCCAACAATTCAAAATTAACAGCAGAGGTCGGACAGAGAGAGAACTGCACAGGGAGCAATCCTGGCACGGGAGAGGAAACAATGGCAAGATTAAAGCTACAAGTCCGGGAGGGAGGGTGAACATGCCTTGCAGCGTGCAGGCTCAATTCCAGAAGGAGGTGTGAAATGGAGGGAGAAAGAAAGCTTCCGGTGGCGCCGGGTATGAACTGAATGAAGGTTCGCAGGTCAAGCTTACTTTGGAATGAGAATAGATTACATCCCATGCCACACCTCTTCAGTCAAGACCCACGTGGTAAATGCGTCTAAGTCATGCATACGTGTCATCCCTTCCTGCTCCGTCCCTAGATTCCCAGGGGGTGCCACAATGGAGAAGAGTGGGGAGAGGTGAAATTAGGAAACCTTACCCTACGGTGACATGCAGACAGATAGACTGGTGTACACAAAACGACATAGTGATGAACACTGGGCATACAAAGAAGACAACACCTACTTTCCTAGAGGAGTTCAAACAAAGAAAACAGCTTCCCCTAGAACGGTTTTGAGCCTTCTCAAGGCATAAGAGTTTGATTCTTAGCCTGATTCTGGGAGAGGGCTGGGATTCGGCCTAGGCCACAAATGCCTGCTGCATGCAGAGTAGCTGTGTCATGATTTTCCTGGTAGGAATAGAGGCGTGATCCGAGGCGGGTGTTTGGGGGGGGGCATGTTGTAGTGCTTGCCTGCGGGTGGAGGTCCTGGCGGAGTAATCGAAAGGTCCGGCTCATCGAGGGACCCCTTCGGATCCTGGCTGCAATCGAGGAGACTGGGGGCGCATACGGTCTCCACTGCGTCCCTTGAATCGGTCACGATCACGTGGGTCATCTCGTTGACACGCGCACTCTCTTCACCTAAGTGGAGAAAAATTTAAATATTAGACTCAGCCTGATGGTGAGGGATGTGATCAATCCTAAGTTCCTCTGCCTGGGTGCACAGGCTGGTGTCAGCGTGGTTCCCTTCCAAGGGCCGGAGGTCCAAAGGCCATTTCCCAGGATTGAGCCTCGTCAGAAGTTCCTGGGGAGGACTGGCTGGGACAGGGACGAGAAATCAGGCAGTCAGTAAACACAGAGAGGAAAATCATAAACATTTCAACACCTGGACGGAAACCCGAGGGTCCTAAGTGCATTGGACGAGGATGGCTTTTGCTGTGTTCCACCTCGGAGACCATCTGAGGCCAGGGGTCACGAATCCACCCTGAAGTCAGTGGACATAATCGCTGAGCGGGTAAATCTCGTGCCCAGCACCCTGTGAGACAGGTCTCCTTAAATCTCCTGGTGCTGTCTTTAACGTGCTTATCCCTCTTGGATGCCTGGGAATACGTTGCCCAAGCTCAATTTTGACGGGAGAGAAACCTCCTTTTGAATGTGGCAGACTCCGTATTACGGACACACATCCCTGACCTCTTGACTCTGTGACAAATACATGCTTCCTTTTGGAAGCACCTTTCCAGGAAACAGTACACACAGGTCCCACAACCCTCACTCTTTAAGGCCGCTGCAATGAGGTTTTGCAGCTAAATATTTAGGTAAGCAATCGCTGTTGTAGCCCGATGAGAGGAAAGTTGTAAAAGAACGTCATGTCACCACCAAGGACTTCCCCTCATAGTTCTTCACTATCACCTGTTCCCTGAAGCATCAAGGCCCTACATTCCTGAAAGGGAGAACGGTGCGGGGAAGCAGAATATGACAACCAAGTCTGCACCTATCTCAAACACTGCTTGTGCCACACTAATCAACACGTGTCCTTTAGGCAGTGTGCCCATCCTACACGTATTTTCACCCGAAGCCTTCAAGAGGTGAGGAGAGAAGAAAGAAGACAGGTTCTGAAAAGCGGCAGGATGTTCCTGTGTCAGGATGGAAAAAGATTTCCTTTTCCAGCATGCAAGCCTGAAGGTTGAATTGCATACAATTTGTAGGCCCGGTTTTGTTATGGGCAAAATTGCTGCAGTTATTCTCAACGTTTCTAAGTGTGAAAACTAAGATGCTTTGGCCCTTCCCGCAACCTGTACGGACTCCAGCTCCTTGAGGCTTCTGAGGGAGATCGGTTACCATTATCAAGTCTGATATCGTCCAAACTACACCTGGAGACTTACAAGAGGCCTTTCCCTGTGTGTGACATTGGATGTCAGAGCCCAGGAAGTAAGTCAATGGGGGCAGAGAAAGGGTAGGTTTTGGCCACAGAAATAGGAGCTGAGGATACCAGGGAAATACAAAGAAACCCCCACACTTAACCTGCCTCCATGCACGTCGCTTCGCAGTTCCCGAAGCTCAAGCCAGGGTCATGCAAAATTGAATGCATACGTTTCACATAACGCTCCTGTTTCTAGACTATCAAGCTAACGACAGCGGTTTAACGAGAAACACCCCTCAAGGCCAATGCGCCCAAAGTGAACACCCAGTGACGGACAGTGCCAGAAGTCCAGAGGGCGAATCCTGGCAGCCCCGGAGAAGAAAGCTACGAGGCCCTGAGGGTGAAGCTGAGGGGCAGAGTGCAGTATCAACTGAAGAAGGAGCTGTAAGTACATGGAGAAAGGAAGTTTTCGGTGTGGCCGAGCATGAACTAAACGAAGGATAGAAGGCCAAGGTGAAGTGGCACTGAGTAGAGACTCGGACCCCTGACATATCTCTTTCTACAGGACCTCCGTGATCAGCGTGTCAGAGTGTGCTCTTTCACCACATTTCAGGGAAAGCACAGCGTGGGGAAGACAGGGGTGGCCTGATCTTTGGAAACTTTACCCTAAGGAGACTTGCAGATAGGTAGGAGCACACAAAGTATGGATTGAAAGGCTCTGAGCATACGGAGAAGACAGCATGCATTTCCCTACGGCAAAGGGAAAAAAACATTCTCCTAGAAGGGATGTGGACCTTCTTGAGATGTGAGTGTTGAGTGCTACTCTGATTCTGGGTGCGTGTGTTGGGATTCGGCCCACACCCCAGGTGCCCGCTGCATGCAGAACAGCTGCGTCATGATTTTCTTCACGGGAACGGAGGTATGATCTGAGACGGGTCATTTGAAGGAATGCTCTACGGCGTACCTTTGGGTGAGGGTCCTGGCAGAGCGACTGGCTGGTCCAGCTCATCAAGGGACACCTCTTGTTCCCGGACAGGATCGCAGAAGTTGAGTGTGGATGCGGACCCTGGTGAGTCCCGTGCATCGGGCACGTCCACGTGGATCATTGGAGTGGCTCGTGGACTGCCTTCACCTAGGAGGAGGAAAATTGAAATACACATTCGGCCCGATGGGGAGCGGTGTGATCCATCCTAACTCCCTGTGCCTCGTGTGCAGAGGCTGCTGACAGCATGGTTCTCCCGGAGCTTCAGGAAGGCCAAAGGCCACGCCCCAGATGGAGCCTCTGGAGAAGGACCTGGGGACGACCCGCTGAGAACAGGTGGGAAAAAGCAGGGATTCCACCGAGACAGAGAAAAGGCTACCTTCAATACTTGGATGCCTGGATGGAGATCAAAGATCTCTCAGAGCACTGGACAAGGACGGCTGTGCCTGACTTCCACCTGGACGCTATCTGGGGCCCTCTGATATCTACCCTCCCGTCAGTGGACATAATCGCCTGGATGATTCTTGCGCAGCGCACGTTCCAGGACAGGTCTTTTTCAGGTACAGTGCTGCGTGCACTGATGTACTCCACCCTCGTGGGTGCCTGCAAATATTGCGGCTGGCCTATCTTCCAAAGCAAAAGGAATCCCTTTTGAATGTGGTACACGTCACACGATGGAGACAGATCCTCGACCTCTGGATCCTGTGACAAATACATGCTTCCTCCTGGAATCTCTCCAGGGAAAATACACACGGCCCGTCAACCAGATTCCCTTGGCTTGCTGCCGTGAGGGGCTTCAGCTAAGTAGGTAAGTAAGGAATCACCTTGGGGTACCAAGAAGGGTTACGTTTTCTTAAAAAATATGTAGCAACCAAGGGTCCTGCACTCACATTTCTTCACTATCACCTCTGCCCCGAGTGTCAAGGCCCCACGGATCTGAAGGCAACTGGCGTGGAGGCAAGCGGACTACGAAAATGAAAATCTGCAAATAACTCACACAGGCTCGTGCCACACTTTAAAGCAGGTCCTAAACGCAAGGTGCCCTTCCTACATGGATTTCCACCATCAGCCATCCAAAAGGTGAGGAAAGAAGAAAGCAGACAGCTTCTCAACACCTTGAAGAGGTCACTCGGTCAGCATGGAAAATGGTTGCATTTTCCACCATGTAAACTGAGGTGCAATCGCGTACAGTCCTGTGGACCTGATTCTGTGACGGGTCAAAATGCGGCAGGTGTTCCCAATGTTTCTCAGGGTGAAAATTAAGAATCTCTTAAGCTCCGACCAGGTGTACGCGCTGGGACGCAAGAGGATCCTGGTTGAGGATAGCTAACGTCACGTGGGGCAATCTGTAAACCACACGTGGAGACTTATCTGATCCTTTTCCGATACACGTGAATGACAGGAGAGGCCAGGGCGTCCCTGGGACCAGGCGCGGTGTACGCTTTTGCCTCGGAAGGATGAGGTGAGGAGACCCGCGAAATGCACAGATACACAGCATTAAAATGCCTCATTCCATGTGGGTTCGCGTTGCCAAAGTCCAAAGCAGGGTGATTACCAATCAAAGACATGCTTTTAACTTAACGCTTAGGGATGAAGACTGTCAACTTAACAAGAGCAGTTCACTTAGAAACGCCCCTCAAGAGCCAACAATTCAAAATTAACAGCAGAGGACGGACAGAGAGAGAACTGCACAGGGAGCAATCCTGGCACTGGAGAGGAAACAATGGCAAGATTAAAGCTACAAGTCCGGGAGGGAGGGTGAACATGCCTTGCAGCGTGCAGGCTCAATTCCAGAAGGAGGTGTGAAATGGAGGGAGAAAGAAAGCTTCCGGTGGCACCGGGTATGAACTGAATGAAGGTTCGCAGGTCAAGCTTACTTTGGAATGAGAATAGATTACATCCCATGCCACACCTCTTCAGTCAAGACCCACGTGGTAAATGCGTCTAAGTCATGCATACGTGTCATCCCTTCCTGCTCCGTCCCTAGATTCCCAGGGGGTGCCACAATGGAGAAGAGTGGGGAGAGGTGAAATTAGGAAACCTTACCCTACGGTGACATGCAGACAGATAGACTGGTGTACACAAAACGACATAGTGATGAACACTGGGCATACAAAGAAGACAACACCTACTTTCCTAGAGGAGTTCAAACAAAGAAAACAGCTTCCCCTAGAACGGTTTTGAGCCTTCTCAAGGCATAAAGAGTTTGATTCTTAGCCTGATTCTGGGAGAGGGCTGGGATTCGGCCTAGGCCACAAATGCCTGCTGCATGCAGAGTAGCTGTGTCATGATTTTCCTGGTAGGAATAGAGGCGTGATCCGAGGCGGGTGTTTGGGGGGGGGCATGTTGTAGTGCTTGCCTGCGGGTGGAGGTCCTGGCGGAGTAATCGAAAGGTCCGGCTCATCGAGGGACCCCTTCGGATCCTGGCTGCAATCGAGGAGACTGGGGGCGCATACGGTCTCCACTGCGTCCCTTGAATCGGTCACGATCACGTGGGTCATCTCGTTGACACGCGCACTCTCTTCACCTAAGTGGAGAAAAATTTAAATATTAGACTCAGCCTGATGGTGAGGGATGTGATCAATCCTAAGTTCCTCTGCCTGGGTGCACAGGCTGGTGTCAGCGTGGTTCTCTTCCAAGGGCCGGAGGTCCAAAGGCCATTTCCCAGGATTGAGCCTCGACAGAAGTTCCTGGGGAGGACTGGCTGGGACAGGGACGAGAAATCAGGCAGTCAGTAAACACAGAGAGGAAAATCATAAACATTTCAACACCTGGACGGAAACCCGAGGGTCCTAAGTGCATTGGACGAGGATGGCTTTTGCTGTGTTCCACCTCGGAGACCATCTGAGGCCAGGGGTCACGAATCCACCCTGAAGTCAGTGGACATAATCGCTGAGCGGGTAAATCTCGTGCCCAGCACCCTGTGAGACAGGTCTCCTTAAATCTCCTGGTGCTGTCTTTAACGTGCTTATCCCTCTTGGATGCCTGGGAATACGTTGCCCAAGCTCAATTTTGACGGGAGAGAAACCTCCTTTTGAATGTGGCAGACTCCGTATTACGGACACACATCCCTGACCTCTTGACTCTGTGACAAATACATGCTTCCTTTTGGAAGCACCTTTCCAGGAAACAGTACACACAGGTCCCACAACCCTCACTCTTTAAGGCCGCTGCAATGAGGTTTTGCAGCTAAATATTTAGGTAAGCAATCGCTGTTGTAGCCCGATGAGAGGAAAGTTGTAAAAGAACGTCATGTCACCACCAAGGACTTCCCCTCATAGTTCTTCACTATCACCTGTTCCCTGAAGCATCAAGGCCCTACATTCCTGAAAGGGAGAACGGTGCGGGGAAGCAGAATATGACAACCAAGTCTGCACCTATCTCAAACACTGCTTGTGCCACACTAATCAACACGTGTCCTTTAGGCAGTGTGCCCATCCTACACGTATTTTCACCCGAAGCCTTCAAGAGGTGAGGAGAGAAGAAAGAAGACAGGTTCTGAAAAGCGGCAGGATGTTCCTGTGTCAGGATGGAAAAAGATTTCCTTTTCCAGCATGCAAGCCTGAAGGTTGAATTGCATACAATTTGTAGGCCCGGTTTTGTTATGGGCAAAATTGCTGCAGTTATTCTCAACGTTTCTAAGTGTGAAAACTAAGATGCTTTGGCCCTTCCCGCAACCTGTACGGACTCCAGCTCCTTGAGGCTTCTGAGGGAGATCGGTTACCATTATCAAGTCTGATATCGTCCAAACTACACCTGGAGACTTACAAGAGGCCTTTCCCTGTGTGTGACATTGGATGTCAGAGCCCAGGAAGTAAGTCAATGGGGGCAGAGAAAGGGTAGGTTTTGGCCACAGAAATAGGAGCTGAGGATACCAGGGAAATACAAAGAAACCCCCACACTTAACCTGCCTCCATGCACGTCGCTTCGCAGTTCCCGAAGCTCAAGCCAGGGTCATGCAAAATTGAATGCATACGTTTCACATAACGCTCCTGTTTCTAGACTATCAAGCTAACGACAGCGGTTTAACGAGAAACACCCCTCAAGGCCAATGCGCCCAAAGTGAACACCCAGTGACGGACAGTGCCAGAAGTCCAGAGGGCGAATCCTGGCAGCCCCGGAGAAGAAAGCTACGAGGCCCTGAGGGTGAAGCTGAGGGGCAGAGTGCAGTATCAACTGAAGAAGGAGCTGTAAGTACATGGAGAAAGGAAGTTTTCGGTGTGGCCGAGCATGAACTAAACGAAGGATAGAAGGCCAAGGTGAAGTGGCACTGAGTAGAGACTCGGACCCCTGACATATCTCTTTCTACAGGACCTCCGTGATCAGCGTGTCAGAGTGTGCTCTTTCACCACATTTCAGGGAAAGCACAGCGTGGGGAAGACAGGGGTGGCCTGATCTTTGGAAACTTTACCCTAAGGAGACTTGCAGATAGGTAGGAGCACACAAACTATGGATTGAAAGGCTCTGAGCATACGGAGAAGACAGCATGCATTTCCCTACGGCAAAGGGAAAAAAAACATTCTCCTAGAAGGGATGTGGACCTTCTTGAGATGTGAGTGTTGAGTGCTACTCTGATTCTGGGTGCGTGTGTTGGGATTCGGCCCACACCCCAGGTGCCCGCTGCATGCAGAACAGCTGCGTCATGATTTTCTTCACGGGAACGGAGGTATGATCTGAGACGGGTCATTTGAAGGAATGCTCTACGGCGTACCTTTGGGTGAGGGTCCTGGCAGAGCGACTGGCTGGTCCAGCTCATCAAGGGACACCTCTTGCTCCCGGACAGGATCGCAGAAGTTGAGTGTGGATGCGGCCCCTGGTGAGTCCCTTGCATCGGGCACGTCCACGTGGATCATTGGAGTGGCTCGTGGACTGCCTTCACCTAGGAGGAGGAAAATTGAAATACACATTCGGCCCGATGGGGAGCGGTGTGATCCATCCTAACTCCCTGTGCCTCGTGTGCAGAGGCTGCTGACAGCATGGTTCTCCCGGAGCTTCAGGAAGGCCAAAGGCCACGCCCCAGATGGAGCCTCTGGAGAAGGACCTGGGGACGACCCGCTGAGAACAGGTGGGAAAAAGCAGGGATTCCACCAAGACAGAGAAAAGGCTACCTTCAATACTTGGATGCCTGGATGGAGATCAAAGATCTCTCAGAGCACTGGACAAGGACGGCTGTGCCTGACTTCCACCTGGACGCTATCTGGGGCCCTCTGATATCTACCCTCCCGTCAGTGGACATAATCGCCTGGATGATTCTTGCGCAGCGCACGTTCCAGGACAGGTCTTTTTCAGGTACAGTGCTGCGTGCACTGATGTACTCCACCCTCGTGGGTGCCTGCAAATATTGCGGCTGGCCTATCTTCCAAAGCAAAAGGAATCCCTTTTGAATGTGGTACACGTCACACGATGGAGACAGATCCTCGACCTCTGGATCCTGTGACAAATACATGCTTCCTCCTGGAATCTCTCCAGGGAAAATACACACGGCCCGTCAACCAGATTCCCTTGGCTTGCTGCCGTGAGGGGCTTCAGCTAAGTAGGTAAGTAAGGAATCGCCTTGGGGTACCAAGAAGGGTTACGTTTTCTTAAAAAATATGTAGCAACCAAGGGTCCTGCACTCACATTTCTTCACTATCACCTCTGCCCCGAGTGTCAAGGCCCCACGGATCTGAAGGCAACTGGCGTGGAGGCAAGCGGACTACGAAAATGAAAATCTGCAAATAACTCACACAGGCTCGTGCCACACTTTAAAGCAGGTCCTAAACGCAAGGTGCCCTTCCTACATGGATTTCCACCATCAGCCATCCAAAAGGTGAGGAAAGAAGAAAGCAGACAGCTTCTCAACACCTTGAAGAGGTCACTCGGTCAGCATGGAAAATGGTTGCATTTTCCACCATGTAAACTGAGGTGCAATCGCGTACAGTCCTGTGGACCTGATTCTGTGACGGGTCAAAATGCGGCAGGTGTTCCCAATGTTTCTCAGGGTGAAAATTAAGAAGCTCTTAAGCTCCGACCAGGTGTACGCGCTGGGACGCAAGAGGATCCTGGTTGAGGATAGCTAACGTCACGTGGGGCAATCTGTAAACCACACGTGGAGACTTATCTGATCCTTTTCCGATACACGTGAATGACAGGAGAGGCCAGGGCGTCCCTGGGACCAGGCGCGGTGTACGCTTTTGCCTCGGAAGGATGAGGTGAGGAGACCCGCGAAATGCACAGATACACAGCATTAAAATGCCTCATTCCATGTGGGTTCGCGTTGCCAAAGTCCAAAGCAGGGTGATTACCAATCAAAGACATGCTTTTAACTTAACGCTTAGGGATGAAGACTGTCAACTTAACAAGAGCAGTTCACTTAGAAACGCCCCTCAAGAGCCAACAATTCAAAATTAACAGCAGAGGACGGACAGAGAGAGAACTGCACAGGGAGCAATCCTGGCACTGGAGAGGAAACAATGGCAAGATTAAAGCTACAAGTCCGGGAGGGAGGGTGAACATGCCTTGCAGCGTGCAGGCTCAATTCCAGAAGGAGGTGTGAAATGGAGGGAGAAAGAAAGCTTCCGGTGGCGCCGGGTATGAACTGAATGAAGGTTCGCAGGTCAAGCTTACTTTGGAATGAGAATAGATTACATCCCATGCCACACCTCTTCAGTCAAGACCCACGTGGTAAATGCGTCTAAGTCATGCATACGTGTCATCCCTTCCTGCTCCGTCCCTAGATTCCCAGGGGGTGCCACAATGGAGAAGAGTGGGGAGAGGTGAAATTAGGAAACCTTACCCTACGGTGACATGCAGACAGATAGACTGGTGTACACAAAACGACATAGTGATGAACACTGGGCATACAAAGAAGACAACACCTACTTTCCTAGAGGAGTTCAAACAAAGAAAACAGCTTCCCCTAGAACGGTTTTGAGCCTTCTCAAGGCATAAAGAGTTTGATTCTTAGCCTGATTCTGGGAGAGGGCTGGGATTCGGCCTAGGCCACAAATGCCTGCTGCATGCAGAGTAGCTGTGTCATGATTTTCCTGGTAGGAATAGAGGCGTGATCCGAGGCGGGTGTTTGGGGGGGGGCATGTTGTAGTGCTTGCCTGCGGGTGGAGGTCCTGGCGGAGTAATCGAAAGGTCCGGCTCATCGAGGGACCCCTTCGGATCCTGGCTGCAATCGAGGAGACTGGGGGCGCATACGGTCTCCACTGCGTCCCTTGAATCGGTCACGATCACGTGGGTCATCTCGTTGACACGCGCACTCTCTTCACCTAAGTGGAGAAAAATTTAAATATTAGACTCAGCCTGATGGTGAGGGATGTGATCAATCCTAAGTTCCTCTGCCTGGGTGCACAGGCTGGTGTCAGCGTGGTTCTCTTCCAAGGGCCGGAGGTCCAAAGGCCATTTCCCAGGATTGAGCCTCGCCAGAAGTTCCTGGGGAGGACTGGCTGGGACAGGGACGAGAAATCAGGCAGTCAGTAAACACAGAGAGGAAAATCATAAACATTTCAACACCTGGACGGAAACCCGAGGGTCCTAAGTGCATTGGACGAGGATGGCTTTTGCTGTGTTCCACCTCGGAGACCATCTGAGGCCAGGGGTCACGAATCCACCCTGAAGTCAGTGGACATAATCGCTGAGCGGGTAAATCTCGTGCCCAGCACCCTGTGAGACAGGTCTCCTTAAATCTCCTGGTGCTGTCTTTAACGTGCTTATCCCTCTTGGATGCCTGGGAATACGTTGCCCAAGCTCAATTTTGACGGGAGAGAAACCTCCTTTTGAATGTGGCAGACTCCGTATTACGGACACACATCCCTGACCTCTTGACTCTGTGACAAATACATGCTTCCTTTTGGAAGCACCTTTCCAGGAAACAGTACACACAGGTCCCACAACCCTCACTCTTTAAGGCCGCTGCAATGAGGTTTTGCAGCTAAATATTTAGGTAAGCAATCGCTGTTGTAGCCCGATGAGAGGAAAGTTGTAAAAGAACGTCATGTCACCACCAAGGACTTCCCCTCATAGTTCTTCACTATCACCTGTTCCCTGAAGCATCAAGGCCCTACATTCCTGAAAGGGAGAACGGTGTGGGGAAGCAGAATATGACAACCAAGTCTGCACCTATCTCAAACACTGCTTGTGCCACACTAATCAACACGTGTCCTTTAGGCAGTGTGCCCATCCTACACGTATTTTCACCCGAAGCCTTCAAGAGGTGAGGAGAGAAGAAAGAAGACAGGTTCTGAAAAGCGGCAGGATGTTCCTGTGTCAGGATGGAAAAAGATTTCCTTTTCCAGCATGCAAGCCTGAAGGTTGAATTGCATACAATTTGTAGGCCCGGTTTTGTTATGGGCAAAATTGCTGCAGTTATTCTCAACGTTTCTAAGTGTGAAAACTAAGATGCTTTGGCCCTTCCCGCAACCTGTACGGACTCCAGCTCCTTGAGGCTTCTGAGGGAGATCGGTTACCATTATCAAGTCTGATATCGTCCAAACTACACCTGGAGACTTAGAAGAGGCCTTTCCCTGTGTGTGACATTGGATGTCAGAGCCCAGGAAGTAAGTCAATGGGGGCAGAGAAAGGGTAGGTTTTGGCCACAGAAATAGGAGCTGAGGATACCAGGGAAATACAAAGAAACCCCCACACTTAACCTGCCT
>NW_027395423.1:0-57498 GCF_047511655.1 Castor canadensis | reverse complement strand
ATATGCCTGCAGAATACTGAAACTAGATACCTGCCTGTTACCCTGTACTAGTATCAACTCAAAGTGGATTAAGGACTTAAATATCAGACCCAAAACCTTGCAGTTAGTACTTGAAAGAGCAGGGAATACTCTGGAAGCAATAGATATAGGCAAGGACTTCCTCAGTAGAACTACAGCAGCCCAGCAACTAAGAGAAAAGATGGACAAATGGGACTACGTGGATTCTAAAAGCTTCTGTACAACAAAGGAAGTGGTCTCTACATTGAAGTGGGAAAATATTTGCTAGCTATACACCAGACAAAGGACTGACAATCAGAATATACAGGGAGCTCAAAAAACTAAGCTCCCCCAAAGTTAATGAACCAATAAAGAAGTGGGCAACTGAACTAAACAGAACTTTTTAAAGGAAGAAGTCCAAATGGCCAAAAAACACATGAAAAAATGCTTACCATCCCTGGCCATAAATGAGATGCAAATCAAAACCACGCTAAGATTCCCCTCACTCCTGTTAGAATAGCTACTATCAAGAACATCGCCAACAACAAATGTTGGTAAGGATGCAGGGAAAAAGGAACCCTCATACACTGCTGGTAGGAATGTAAGCTAGTACAAACCACTTTGGAAAACAATATGGAGGCTTCTCAAAAAACTATACCTTGATCTGCCATATGATCCAGCAATACCACTCCTAGGGATAAACCCGAAGGAATGTGACTCAGGTTATTACAAGGCCTCTGCACACCATGTTCATTGCAGCACTATTTACAATAGCCATGTTATGGAAACAGCCAAGATTCCCCACTACTGACAAATGGATTGAGAAAATGTGGTATTTATACACAATGGAATTTTACTCAGCTACAGAGAAGAATGAAATTTTGTCATTTGCAAGTAAATGGATGGAACTGAAGAACATCATCTTAAGTGAAGTTAGCCTGGCTCAGAAGGTCAAAAATCGCATGTTCTCCCTCACAGGAAGATTATAGACCTAAAACAAATGCATGGGTCACACACTAAGGGGAGAATGTGCACAGGAGGAACATGGAAAGGGAAAGAAACCTAAAACTTGAATGTGGTTGATGTGCTCACTGTAGAGGAGTGACTATAGTAATGTTAAACTGGCAGATTACTGTGGGAAGGGGACCAAAAAGTAGCACAGAGGTCTGGCAGAGATGAACTAATGTGGGTTGCAATACACAAGTGCATGGATGCAATGTTAGGAATCTCTCTGTATAGCTATTTTATCTCAAGCTAGCAAAAACGCTATGTCTTTCTTATTATCTCTTACATTTTCTCTTCAACAAAATTGGAGAACAAGAGGGCAGAACAGGTTCTGCCAGAAGCGGGGGTGGGGGCGGGGGTACTAAGAAGGTGGCACTGGCCCAAACGATGTATACACATGAAAGTAATTGTAAAAACAATAAAAGAAAGAAAAAAAAGTACATTGAATGCATGTATGGAAAGTTCATAAGGAAACCCATTATAAATTTTTGCAATAGAGTTAGAAATAGTGGGGAGAGTTCAGAGTAGGAGGGATAAGAAAGAGTAGTAGAGGGGATGAACATGATAAAAGTACATTAAATTCATATCTAAAATATCACAATGTTACCCTTCATTTTGTACAATATACACTAATAAAAAACCAAAGAAGCAAAAAAGGAATAAAAATTTGTTTTCTTTCATACGAATTTTATAGACAACCAAATATTATACATGCAAATTATAATTTTTAAAATTTTATGTGGATTAATTTCTACTTATGTAGGTTATTTTCTTTTGTGAATTTTGTTTTAATTGTTATTTATCTATATGTTACTCCCAGTTTTAGATATTCATTCTATTCACATGCTTATGTTTCTTCTTTAATAAGAGAAATAAACTTAGATTTTGCTTTCAGGGGTTTGGGTAGATGGGTATCATGGATGTGTTAAAAGAGTGCAATATCAAATTGAGAACATGGGAACAAAAAATCTAGTAAAATGTGGGCATAAAGGTGTTAGCTATTTGTACTGTGATATATGTGTAGAGGAATTATAATATTTCTGTTCTTTCAGGGGTTTGCTCCCCTTGAATGCCAAGTTGAGTGGTAAGAGAGTGAATCTTCTGGCAATCCACAGCCTTTTTTGAATTAATAAAGAAAGCAAGTGCTGACTTCATTATGAAGCATGCTGGGATGACACAGAGTGTTCCACAGATAGTGAATTTAATGAGTGAACACATAGGGCATGTTTACTGACCAGAAGCATTAGCAAAGACTCAGACATCTTCTGATTAGGAAAAAGAGCACCAAAGTAGGAAGGTGATATCCTTGTTCAGATAATCTGCGATAATATGGTTCCCATTAGAGGTACGATCCTAACCCAGAAACAATTTCATTCATCTCACTTAGAGTTACTACTTCTTCCTAAGACAGGTGAAATGGGAGATGTATTCAAATGTATGGTTTACTCTTACTTCCTACTTTTCTATAAGCATATATATCATAAATTATATAAATAATCATTTATCGAGGGTATGTACAGTCACTGCCAATGAGTCCTTTATGTCATCTGCATGAGTTTTAATCCTTAGAACTCATTTACATATTATTTATATAGGTACTTTAAAGTAAGTTGCCACTTTTCATCATTTGAAAATGTACATCTATGAGGTTTCTCTGTGGAACTGTGAATCGGTGAAGAACATTTGTGTCTGAGTGTATTACACGTTTGCATAGAAATTTGTGCTTGTTCATATGCAGTGACCCTGGTGTATTTCTGTGGCTCCCTCTCATGATATTTTTAGCATAACTCCCATTACCACCTTGAAGTAAACAAAAGCACTTCAGGGACTATCTCTCTGCTTGGTAAGTTTCAAAACCTGATTTAGCATATGCATACTGACATAGACAGTGCATATCTCTGGGGCAGAAATCAATGTAGTAAAGCCTATGAATCCAATGAATAAAAAGGATGTCACCTATTAGTTTACAATGGGGAATTATAAATTAGGGGGAACTGAATACTTTGAAGTCTGTAAATTAGAGGGTCCTTTCCTGGTAGTCAGGCTGTGTTGGAAGTATTCACCAATTAAAAGAAAAAGTTTGAAATTGTACAAATTACTGCCCCAGTAAGCACAAGTTTCTGTGATCACACATTTTTTCCTACAGTAGTATCTATATAGGAAAGCAAATTGCAAGTCAAAAGTTGACAGTTGAATTTATAATCAGAAAAAGAAGAATTAAATTCTTCAGTTCCAGGCTTAGATAGCCTTGATGGGTTCACCTTGCTACTGGGTCCAAACCTCAAAGTCTATAAATCAAAATCCACATCAGACATACTCATTTAGAGATGGCCGTTTTCTCTTCCCTAGATAGTGCTAACATTTGTCTTTGCAACTCTTTTTTTAAATTAAATTCACCTGATTGACACTTCTCTAGACAAGAAAAATACATTGATAACCGTGGAACATTTCAGAAAGTTATTCCACTCAAGGAGTTTGTCTTTGCTGTGATCTATTCCAGTTTAACTCTGAAGCATACTTCACTGAAGCCACCACTCATTTAACACTGAGTTATTCTAACACCTTGATATTATATTTTTGCATGGAAAAAAACTTCATTAATTAAAGCCATGGTTATATTTTTATTTTCAACTCAAAGGCATCTGAGTGTTTTTAAGTTCCATGTCTCCAGCATCCATCTAACTTTTTGCAGTAAACAGTGTCATTTAGCATTCACAGAAAATAGTACTTCTAATGGAGTCCTGTGTTATTACATGATCTTCCAATGGCTGCTTTTCAAATCCACCACAATTAAAATTCCTCTTTCTTGCAGCTAATACATATCTTGAGATCATCAAGATTTTCTAATTCTCATTCTGGCCTAATAAAAAGGACTGTCATTGCTAAATTAATAGCATGTTTTACTAGAGCTGGAGGTCTTAAAACCTTAACACAAACTTTATCCAAACATTTAATTTTAGTATGAGAACTCATGAAAAACAGGCCCTTTTTCCTCACTCCATTCTGCAAGGCAGATGCCACTGACTATTGACAGTTGATTTCCTTTTGGCTAGACTCCACTGAGTCTAAATGTAGACTTCCCAATCACATTTCCAGGTAAGTAGAATTGCTCCCCCAAGCTGGACCTGGTGTACCACATGAAGAGTTCTGGATTCCTTGTATGTTTTTATGGTTTCTGACAAAATTTGTAACTTAGTTTGAGTCTAAATATTCATCTGACAGTAATTGCATTCTGTAACTTTTCTGAAGTTTGTGAAGTTTATTCCATATGCATCTCTTCATCAAGGTAAATAAAATTGCCAATTATTATTGATAAAGTTCTGGGAATCATTTGTTTTGTTAAAGAGGCTGCTCAGTCTAGATTAGTATTAAGATTAATACAGGCTTTACTATGGGAATTTTAAAATTAAGATAATAATTTGATTTCTTAATAAAGGAAGACATTTCTTATCACAAAATGGATGAAATTTTTAATATAAATCCATTGTACATAAATGAATGAATTTTGAACTTTTTCCATATGATGAAAATCACTTGGTTTATAAAGTTATGAAATAACCATACTACCAGGACCTTTTTAAGCACCAAAGAATCTATTGGCTTAAAGAATTAAGTACAGTAGTTCATAGTACTATTTTTTTATGATGACAGGAAATATAAAATATCAGAATTTTGTTGAATATAGATTAAAGAGTCTTAAAGTTATTAGTGAAAATGTTAGAATTTTAAGAATATTGTAACTGAGTCTGCAGTTCATAATCATGCATTAGTTTAACTATTTTTCCTGTGTATTTTTGGCAGAATTGGGAAGAAAAGAGAAGACAGCCATATGATGTAACTCAAAAGATACCATTTGTAAAAGACAGGTTATCTAGGAGAATCAGGTTAGTTCTGACATATAAATCAAAATTACTTACATTTTAGGGGTCTGAAATTCAATAAACTTCCAAAGGCTAAATGCTACAGTATTCCAAACTATCCCGATTTTTGAACACACTTGTAGATTTTCCCAGAGACAAGTTACCCTTACTTTTACCTCATTTTCTAGAAGCTAAAAAAGATAACTAGTTATTGGAGTAGCTGAGGAAAAGCACCTGCATTTTTATTTGCAGGACCTGAAAAATTAAGGTCAAGAAGAGTTTTAAATTTTATTCTGTTTATTTCTAATGCTATGCAATTTTTATCCTGTTAGAATTTTTTTCATATTGGAGGTAATTATAGTTTTTCATCTTGAATATTGCTAATGCCAGGGGCAAACCCACATATATAGTAAATAAATTTTAGCTTTACTTTTTATGTTCCTGCACAAGGGAAAATCACTAACAGTTTTTCCTTATACAACTTACTTCAATTAGTTCTTCTTTCACTACACTACTTTAAAAATACTTGCTTTGTACAAAAATACATGCAGTTGGTTCACTGCATTGCTGATACACAAGAAATGAAGAAGGAAGAGCAGTCAATTAAACAGGGGTGCCTTGTGTTCTAGCATGGTAAGATTTACATGGTGCAGAACAATGTCATATTTGCTCATCTGATTTCTTTCCTTTATACTTATATAATATGAGAACATTTTTTATACCTTAAATAGAAAAAAGCAAAAAGACAGAGCAATAGAGATGATAGTTGCCTAACTGAAGAAAACTGGTACCTAAAGGAAGTAGGAGAGTTTGTTGGTGAAAATCTTATTTTCCAGAAAAGCAAGATATGATCACTTTTCAACATGGAGGAGGGTCTGCTGCAGTGCGCTACCAATTCTGCCACAAATTCCTAATGTCACTGTGGAATTACTGTGTTCCCATTTGTAGATGTGGTTCAATTCAGTTTTTATGACTGTTTTAGAGCTGGGACTTCATGGTGATTTGATGATAACTACCCAATCACTGGCCTCTTTGTCAGGATAATTTTTACCCACACTGTCATTTTTCATCATTATTTGAAGAATCACTCCAAGTACTTACTGGGTTGAGGACCACAGTGAAGAAAAGTTCACCTCCTTGAATACTCTTATCCAGCTCCTTAGGACCCCCTGGATAGTCTTTGTAGAAAATTGTGTGAGTGAAAAGCCCACAGGTCTGTCTTGGAAGAACCTAAAAGAAAAATGACTAAGTAAGGAAAAAGCTAATTTCAACCAATTACTTTATTGAAACCTAACTTTTTTCTTATGAAAGGTGATGTACAAACTGGCATCATTATTGAACTCTAAACTAGGCCCTGGAAAAATCCTTCACACCCTGGGAAAGAGAGGAGGATGTAAGTAAAGAATGGTCAGTGAGGGAACTTAAAGAGATATTTAAAACTAAAATAGACTTTGAGTTATTTTATTCACTTTTCTCTTTAAATCTTAAAAGTTAGTACTTTTGTTTTTCTGTGTTGAGGGCAACAAATGCTAGCTAATTTTTTAGGTGTCTTACCTATCTTCATATCATAAGCAGATACCTTAAAAGCAACTGAGGCCAATAGGAGAAGGGGACCAGGAACTAGAGAAAAGGTTAGATCAAAAAGAATTAACCTAGAAGGTAATACACATGCACAAGAAATTAATGTGAGTCAACTCCCTGTATAGCTATCCTTATCTCAACTAGCAAAATCCCTTGTTCCTTTCTATTATTGCTTATACTCTCTCTTCAACAAAATTAGAGATAAGGGCAAAATAGTTTCTGCCAGAAAGAGAGGGAGGGGGTGGAGTGGGTGGTAAGGGAGGGGGTAGGAGCAGGGGGGAGAAATAACCCAAACATTGTATGCACATATGAATAATAAAAAAATAAAAATTAAAAAAATAATAGTTTCTGCCGGATATCGAGGGGGTGGGGGGAAGAGGGAGGGGGTGGAGTGGGTGGTAAGGGAAGGGGTGGGGGCAGGGGGGAGAAATGACCCAAACATTGTATGCACATATGAATAATAAAAAAAAAATTTAAAAAGATACAATTCATAAAAGCAAAATAAAACATGTTTTTTATTTGAAAAAAAGTACTTTTATTATGAAGTCTAATATATTTTAGCATCATAAGAAATAAAGAGCAGTAAAAAGAATTTAAAATATTAGAATTATCTGCATTAAATTGTAATCCTAGTAGGCAAAAATGTAAAGAATATTACTTTCTGACAAATTCTACACATGCATTAGAAAATGAAGTCAATTATTAACCCATTGTGCTTCTTAGGAAATGACATTCTAAATTATAACAGATATTAAAACACAAATCACAGTATTTGCTAGAGTCTGCAAAGACCACTGCAGGCTATTGCAACTGCCCAAAATTCTAGGTGTGAATCTGCCAGTTTCAAAAGTAAGAGATTATCCACTTGACTTGCATAGTAACTTTTAGAACATGTCCTAAACAGAATGATAAATGGTCACTTAGTAGAAGGTCTCTTTTCATCCTTTAAATCCTTCTGCTTCTATTATACACATTTGTTATCAGTACGTTTTTTTAAAATTTTACAGATAAAATAACAGTGTAATTATAAAAGGCTTTACTTTTAAGCTAAATATAATGATCCCATGATAAGCTGAGTTTGCAGTATACACTTGAAGTGGCAGAAAATTAATGAATACATTTTGGAAAGTGACAAATTTTACACAGGCGGGAGCTTTGCTTTTTTGCCCTAAGCAAATAGATCTTCATTTTTATTGTCTTAACTCTTAAAGCATATTTAGTTCAATAAGTACTTTCAAAATATTGCCTGTTCAGGAAGTCCCATGTTTTGCAGCCCATCACAAGTATACTAGTTCTTTTTTTTTTTTTAGTTTGAATATCTATTGTAAATAAATTTTAGTCTAGTTCTTGGAACATTTTCTTAGGAAGCTAATTCTCAGCTTGATCAATGTATCCTATATTGCTGAATAAATCAAGTCTCTGTATGTCCTTTTTATTTTTGTAAACTGGTAAAGCTTATACCCTTAGAAGCAAATTCATCTTGAAACAGTTGAAAGGACATTAGCTTAAATCACAGAGTATTAGCTCTGGTGATGTGTATGTTTGAAAGCATGCTACATTGTCATAATACTAGCACAAAGTCAACAACAAGAAAGGAAGTGAGAGAAAGATATTCTAACTGAAAATATAGTTCCTAACAAGTCTTGGAAATGTCATTTCCTGGAAAGCAAAGCTTTATATAATATTTCTTCATTTATTTACCAAATACTTATTCTAATCTTTATACTGGATCATGTGGAGGAATAAAAAGGTACATGTTTTTAAAAATTCTGTTAGTATATATTAATTATACAAAGGAGTTTCACTGTGATATTTACATATATGCATATAATGGACTTTGATCATATTCATCCCTTCCACTCTTGCAGGTTTTAATATATATAAGGCTAAGGAAAAGTATCCAAAAGCTAAACAAGAAAATGCTCACATGCGATTGCCAGGTTAGTATTATTTTAAAAGTATATGATTTTAGCTAAACTATTTTTTAGGTATTTTGCTATGGACTACCCTCTAGATCTGGTTGTCAGAGTATAACACTATCAAATTTGAACTCTGAGACTCTAATGAACCCATGAAAACCTTATGAAAGCCTCAGTCAACAGGAAGCCAATGTCCTATAACTAAGGCTTCAAAGAGACAAAACTGCCAACAATACTCAGTAAACACTGGGGGCGAGGGGGCTGCTGTCAGCAGGATTAATGGGAGGCTTCACCAATGTGCATTTCTATTAGTGGCAGGCCTGAGTTTAGTATTGAACTGATATATACCAAGGTGCTTTACTGTAAATTATATAAGATATAGGACTTGATACCAAAGAATATAGGGAATAGAAATAGGTAGAGTGTGGCCAGTAAGTTGCTCAAGGTGGAAAAAACAGCAAAGGCAGAAAAACAGCAACATGTTTTTGGCCTGTTTGGCTAGAGCAAGTGTGTAAGTGGCAGGGAAATGGAAGACAGAAAGGTAGACATAGAGAAGATTGTTTTCAGGTCCCTGAATATCAAATTAAAGGGCATGGAAACAACTGGAACTCATAAAGGTAAGAAAAGTAGGATGGAGGCAGAATTTTAGAAAGATTAAGTTGGCACTGCTTCTGAGATAGACTGCAGTGGGGGTGGGTCAAACTATAAGTAGACAAGCACCAAAGTTAAGAAATGGAAATCCCGGCAGTGTTTCAAGATGGTGGCTGTGGTAGTACCAATGAAGATATTATAAAAGACTTATTGCTAGGATTCAGAGACTGACTGGAAGTGGGGTCTCAGTGTGATGTTTGAATTACAGAACTGAATCAAGGATAACAGAATCAATAGCTGGTCAGTAGGGAAGATAATGAATTTTCTTGTAAGTCTTTTGAGTTTGATTTGTGAATGTGTCATAACATAAAGTTTCCCTCACCTCATATAGCCAAATATGGGTCTGACAGAAGGTTCATTCCTCAATTTCTTGCCCCTTTTTTCTTTTCTGTCTCTCAGTAGGAGGGCACTTTGGCTCCTGTGGTCTCATTCATATCTCTATTTGGATGGCCTTGTTCTCTCTTTCTTATTGCATAATCAGCTGCCTATAGAACATTTCTCACTTGGAAATTCTCACCCAAGAGCCCACAAATCAAACTTTTCCATGCGAAAGTATAACCACAGGGACAATTCCATCAAAGCAGGAAACCTGTAGAAGTCTTTATTGTCTGTAAGATTCTTGCATTTAAAATACAGGTAAAATATATTTTTCAGGAGAAAAAAAAACACATCTCATGGTCATATCCTAGCAAGTTTTCTAACAGTACAGAAACAGAAACAAAGCAAAAACACTGAATAAAATCTTTAGAGTAACACCCATATCGTAAGGCTACCTAGGATTCTAAAATGACAAAAGCACATTGGAATGCTTTTAAATCATGATATAAGACAGGTCTTTTAAATTCTCTCTGGTCAGAAGCCTGGCAACATGAGACACAGTAAATTCATTTTCAGTACAGAGGAAGGGCAGGGTGGGATAAAATGTGGCCATAATCTCCCCAAGTAGCATTTATAACATTTTTTTTAATTGAAGGACAAGTCAAGATGTGAGTTGATACAAGTTAAATGTCATTATCCACTCTAATTTCTGCAGACATTAGAAAATTGTCTACAAAGAAGCCAGTTACACCTAATTCTGGAAGGCTGACATTTGTTCAAGCGTATCAGTTTGACTGTCACGGTTGTTCACATAGTGTTCTTGGGCTGTTTCTTTCTGTTATTTGAGTCTAAATTAGGAGACCATTCCAAGCTTCACAGTGCTTTCCTTGGATTTCCTGACTCAGGGAAAAACTAAAATTTAATGACTTACTTGGAAGGTCTCACAAAATATTAGATAGTAACATATTTTAACAATATCCTTTGCCAGTGTAGAAGAAGCAAAATAAAACAGAGAGGATCTGGAGGGAATTAGGCAATGGAGAGTAATGATCTAATTAACATCATCTGTCATTTATTCTCTGTGTTATCATCTGTTAATGATTAAGCAGGACTTCGAATGTGGCTTCTTGCTGCAAATAGTTGAGTTTTGTTTTGTTTTGTTTTTTTCAGCCTGGCATGGTAAGAAGAAAAACACAGTTTAGCTTATAAAAGGCCAGCATGGTTAATATAGAGTTGGTATTAGTTTTATCTGCAAAATTATTTTTTGAAGAAATGATGACTTCCAAAATTATCTACAAATTTGATGTAATGTTTTCTTAATGTTTTCATATCAGTGCCTGCTAATCAGTAGTAGAGTCAGAAAAAAAACCCTATTTTTGAAGTCATATTTGAAGAACTGAAGTGATTGTAATAGGAAGATCCTTTCCTTAGATGTGACCAATACGCTTCCTACAAAATGGAGCTTTTCCTATAGCTCTGTCTGTAACTTTTTGTTCTTTTTTTCTTCTTCCTACAAATGTGGGAAATCTGGAAGAATTACTTCAACTCTATGAATCCTGGAGGGAGCTCACCATGATGTTTTTGTGAATGAAGCCTCTCCGATACCTAGCTGGTTTCAGATGTGGATATTCTTCAGTGCTGGTGATTTTAATATTCCAAACCTTCTTCCAGGCCTCGTAAAGCTGAACGTGGACAGGGTAGACACCAGAATGGTGAGGGGCCACTGCATAGCCCATGTCAGTAGGAATGCCGTGCTCCTAAGACCAAACAAACTCATTAGAATGTGCGAAGATTTGTCTTGATCATATTTTCACCCCAGAATTTTGAAATGTGTTATAAATACAATTGTTTAAATCCATCATTACTAATTAGTTTGTAAAACTAGAGTGATAAATGAAGACCTCTAGACTTCAAGAAGCTTGGTAACCATTTCACCAGTCTTGATCTTGATATATGTGTTTGAGAGGTGATGTGAACGCCACTCAACACATCCTTGTCAGAGCCACTTGTTTTTATTCTATTGCTCACAATTTCAACAAATTGAATAATAAACACTTGCTACAAACATATTCATCATTTTCCTAAGAATAAAACTATTTATTAGAGTAATAGTGAACCTTCCACGTTCACCAGACACAGGGTTTTATTTTGTATGCTGCAGTTTCTACCAAGTTTGTCACATTCCTATTGGTCCCTCAGCCTGTGAGCCTATAACAGACAATGTTGTCTCAAGAGAAGACACTTTTAGTTAAGTAATGTAGAAAATTCTATAGAGCAATTTGTTTTGAAATAAAAGTCTTCATAGTGAAAATAGAGGGTACCAAAAGAGCCAAATAACCTGGGAAATTAGTATACTTGAAATCAAACTTTAGTGTATAAAATAAGTTCATTTAAAAAAGTTTCAAATTTACAAATATAGAAACACTGCAATCATGAAGTAACCCATCATGCATCACAATGCTTCTTTTTTCAATTGGTCCTGCTCAAGTTCTGTCCATTCCCAAAATAAATCTACATGAACTCTGGATTATTTTGGAAGGGGCTTGGGACAACTTAGTATAGTTGTAATTTTTCTTCTCTGCTTGAAGTGGCCATTAGTCCTTATTCATTGCTCTTTGGCATAGAGGAAAATAACTCAAGCATAAACAATGAAACATGTTTTTTAGAAAAAGAACTCCTACAGTTTCAGTGTTGACATATTTGTCTTTCCTGAATGGGTTTTTAATTTTTCTGTTTGTATTTTTCAATTGTTTGATAGTTTTCAAAGGTTCCACTTTAATAAGCTTCCCTTGAAGCTTTCTTCATGCCACAGAGCAATTTCACATACAGAGAACCATAACATCAGGCTGTTAAGTGGATTGAGCTACAGCAATGTGTTACAAATATATATTGAAAAAGTTAAAGAGGTGTGGCTAGCTTTGTTTTACAATCAAAATAATAACAAAAAGGGAAAGGAAGGATGTGATGCACTGGAACACAGAGCTATCTTCAACAAAGATTTCATTTTTTTTTTCCAAAACTGGAGAACAGGAGGGCAAAACAGGTCCTGTCTGGGCGGTTGGCACCAGTGGGAAGGAGGGATGTAGGGAAAGGGTGTGTGAGGGTGAATATGGTGCAAATACTTGGTACATATGTATGAAATGCAAAAATGAGACCTGCTGAAACTGTTCCAGGAATGGGGGGAAGGGAAATAAAGGAGAATGGTGAAGGGGGTGAATTCAAGTATGGTATTTGATATATTGTAAGAACTTTTGTAAATGCCACAATGTACCCCCATCCAGCACACCAATAAAAAAAGGTTTTAAAGGAAAAAATGAACAATCACAAGAATTTTTTGAGGAGTATGGGAAAAAGCAAGGATAAAATTCACAATGACTAGAGCTACATCATACAATTCAAATGCCTGCAAATTTGTAAAAACCTATATTGATCAAGAGCTCAAGGTAGTTATAAATGCCTATAAGTAGTCAGTATCTTCAGGAACCCGATATAATAAAAAGATACTTTAGCAGCAACATTTCCCTTGTTTTGAAGTGCTAAACAATATTCCCCAACTAATATACATACTGTTTTTGGTTTTCCTTCTAGCTGTTGGCAGTAAAGTCTCATCCTTTATTGGTGTGCTGGTACAGTGTGGTGAGTGGTGGAAAACTCCACCCCTGGACTCAGACATATCTGGCTATTTCACTCTCATTTACTATCTATGTGGCATTTGGCAAATGACCTTTGACCTAAGTATGACCTCTGACCTAAGTATGACCTCATGCTTTAGTTTCTAAAATGCTAGATAGAAGAGTACTTACCCCAGAGGGTTCAGAGGTAATTAAATAAGACAGGGAACACATTTAGTGGGGTTCCTGAAATGTGACACACAATCAACAAATGCTCTTTATTATTGTCGTCATTACTATCTTCCCTCCATTGCTCTTTATTTTTATTTTTCTGGCAGTACTGGAGTGAGCTCAGGACTTTGTGCTTGGTTGGCAGGGGTTTTAATACTTGAGCAATATCTCCAGCCTTTTTTTGCTTAAGTTATTTTTCAGATAAGGTCTAATGTTTTTGCCTGGGCTGGCCTTGAACCATAATCCTCTTGATCTCCACCTCCTGAGTAGCTGGGATCACAGATGTGAGCCACTGTTTCTAGCAACTCCATTGTTTTTATGTGCTGTGATCCATTACTCAACCATAACACAGATATTATGAAACTTCTGGGACACCCTTTTCCTTTGTCAAAAGAGATAGGCTATTTTTTATATATTCACTAGATTTTGAAATTTTCTCTCATGGGCTTCTGGGGTAAATAATGACTCCTACCCCACTACCTTTTCCTGGGCATGTTTCCCTCTTGAGCCATTCAGATACTCTCAACATGTAGTTCCAGCATGTGAATCACTGAGAGTTACTCTTTTTAATGAGTTTTGGATAAAGGATACATGCATCTGATCCCCTAAATTTGCATACTAGAGAGAACATCTGAAATCTTATTATATAGAAAAGTTTAGGCTAACATTGTGGGTAGTATGTTCTGGGAAGGCAGATTCCCATGTTCTGGAAGGTTAGCCATAATGCTGGGTAATAATAATAGCTAAGTACATAATGTTAATAATAGCTGACTAAGTACATAATGTTCAGCAATCTGTGGCAGAAAGTCTAAAATACTTTCTTAGGCATCTTAACTTAAAATTTAATTTTCATTATGTTTTTCATTGACTCTAGATTGAAAATAGCATCTTAGATCAACAAGCTCTGTGATCTATGTCAAGAGTTTCCTAGTGAAAGAAAACATGGACCAAAAAGATTGGGAAAATGGCTATGCTACCATAAAATGTAAGTTAAACACTTAGAACACAAGTGAGATTTACTAGTCTCAAAACTGGATTCTTGATCTCCATGTCTTAGCCCTGGCCCCTGCCCCTCACCCCTGCTCTTTCTTCATGGTTCTGCCATGCCATTAAATGACACTATCAACTACTAACCAACCAGATTCTATGTCAAAAAAGATAGCATGAGCTGGATGTGGTGGCACATGCCTATAATTTCAGCTACTTGGGAGGCAGAGATTTGGAGGATTGCAGTTTGATGCCAGCCTGAGCAAAAAGCTAGTGAGACTCCCATTTGAAAAATGTGCCAGGTGTGGTAGCACATATGTGTAATCCCAGCTATGAGGGAGGCATAGGTAGGGGGACTGTGGTCTGAGGCCAACCCTGGACAAAAAGTGCAAGACTCTCTTAAAAAAATAAATAAAGCAAAAGTGGTTTGGTACCCACCTAACAAGCAAGGTCCAGAGTTCAAACCCCAATACCACCTCCAAAATATAGATGTTATTTTTGACATTTCCTGTGTCCTCATTCTCTCTTAAATCCAGTCCAGTCCATTATCACATCCTATCAGTACCACCTTCAGTACATATCTTAAATTTATCCACTTTTCTCTAATTCTACCACCTTCATCACCTTAGTCCCATCTATCTTATCTCATAGCCTTTTGACATGGGATTCTAATATCCTACCAATTTCTTTCCTTGCCTGTTTCCAATTCATTCCCTACCTAGTAGCCAAAGAAATATTTTAAAGACACAAATATGGCCATGTGATCAAAATCCTTCCAAGGAGCTGGACATGGTGGTGCACACCTACAATCCCAGCACCAGAAAGCAGAGGCAAGAGAATTTTGAGTTTGAGGCCAGCTTGGGCTACATAGTGAAAAACCGCCTCAAAAAATATTTTCATGATTTACCCTTGTATTTAAAATGAAAAATTCCTAGCATGGTCACAAGCTATGCAGGATATGACCCTTGGTTCTTAAATCTAGCCTCATTTTGAGTCACCCTCTTCCTTTCACTGCGCTTAGTCACCTTGACCTATTCCCGAAACTCATCACATTCATTTCTACCTCAGTATCTTCCCATGTGGGGCTTTCTCAGCCTAGGGAGTTCCTACTGCATCTCTTTACCTGAATAAGGCTGCAGTCTGTTTTAGGTAATTTATCCTGTCATATATTCAGAGAAGTCTTTACTGACAAGTCCCCAAATCAATGAAGTGCAGGTTAAGACTTGTCTCCATTTGTCTCCACTTGTTTTTCATGGCACATGGCATAGTTTTATAATTAGTTATCTACTTCCTCTCTTCCACTTTAAACAAGTCCCATGGAGTCTGGGTTCTGATTTATTCCCTGTTCTCTGCTCAGTGCCCAGTCTACAGCAAGCATGTGACAGGTACTGGTGACCAAGTGTGCAGACCAATTCTGACCACTTTCCTCTCACTTAAATTCTTACTTTCTCAATTTTCTCAGGGAAGTTACCAGTTAGCAGATGTGTGGCAACTCACAGGGAAATTTTAATACCTATATAAGTAATACTCAAGAAAATGTTTGAGGCTTCAGTTAAAATTATTATTTCAGTGCCACACAGACATATCTATTATCTTGAAATTTTATACTTAATTGCACTGTATAAAATATGAAATTATGAGATTTTACTAAATTATCATTTCCAAGTAGACACTGTGGAGACAATACAATTGAATAAGCAAAAAGCAATGCTGTAGCCCTTAGAAAAATTCCCCTAAAAACTCAAAGAGAAAAGAAAAAAATTAGCATTCAGGTATTTGAGCAACACAATTAACGCCATCACTGAGGAAATCATTGTTTATTACTATCTTTAATTGTATTTATTTACCTAAACTCTTGCTAGTAATTAAGAATGGTATTTTACTTTTAATGTTTATCTCTAGCTCAATCTTTTCAAACAGAAGAAACTTTTTAATTCCCATTAATGACTAGAAGACCCATTGCTTCTTTCCATATTTCACAGATTGGCAAGTATGAAAACTAATGTAATTAAAACCCCCACAATGATACCAAGTTAAACGGATATTCTGCAATCTACAGAGAAAAAAATGTAAAGCTTCATTACAACATAATTTAGCAATACTTCTAAATGCTTTTGTGTATTTCATTTTGGTTGGAATGTCCCATTTTCTCAGTATATGAAAGTTCATGCTTTGGTTAACTATTCCACAGTATTCGGAAATTACATTTACAATTTATATGAGTTTAAGATAAAGCTTTTCTCTATTTACGTTTGGTATTTTGAAGTTGTTGCTAGAAAAAGGAAACTTGTTTGCTTTGACTTTTTAAGTGGCTTCTTTAAGAACTGAGGCTATTTAAGACATTTTTTCCAGATGATAAGAGCATATTCAGAAAAATGAGATTAGAACCTTTTAACAAAAAAGGTGTATTCACACACATACACATATTTGTCACATATTTATAAATGAATATATGTTGTGTATATATATATACATACAATACATATATAATATATACAAAGAAAACAAGTTTATGAAACTATTTCCTTGAATATGAGAAGCATTTTAAAACTTGTAAAGGCAATTTGTTTTCCTAATATAAAACTGATGGCCCATACAAAAATTTCAGCTCATGAGAACCTGTGGGGCCTCTGGCACCTGGGGGTGGAGTCCTGGAGTAGCAACTATGACTGAGGAGAAGTGAGGAAAGGCAGTGACTGCTGGCCAGGTGGATCATGGAAAGTAAACTCAACAAAACCTAGCATAAAACCAGGAAAGCCAGGATTTATCTCCAGGCTAGAGAATTAAGGTTTGCTAACAGTTTACATGCTAAGACTGTTAAATATTAGAATAATTCTTGTTGTTATTGCTTTGTAATATAGTTTGAAGTCAGGTATTGTGATAACTCCTGCATTCCTCTTTTGACTGAGTATTGCCTTGGCTATTCGTGGCCTCTTGTGTTTCCATATAAATTTCACAGTAGATTTTTCAATCTCTTTAATGAATGTCATTGGAATTTTGATGGGAATTGCATTAAAAATGTAGATTACTTTTGGGAGTATAGACATTTTTACTATGTTGATTCTACCAATCCATGAGCATGGGAGATCTCTCCACTTTCTATAGTCTTCCTCAATCTCTTTCTTCAGAAGTGTATAGTTTTCCTTGTAGAGTTCTTTCACATCTTTTGTTAGGTTTACACCTAGGTATTTGATTTTTTTTGAGGCTATTGTAAATGGAATTGTTTTCATACATTCTTTTTCAGTTTGCTCATTGTTAGTGTATAGAAATGCTAATGATTTTTCTATGTTGATTTTATATCCTGCTACTTTGCTATAGCTATTGATGATGTCTAGAAGCTTCTGAGTAGAGTTTTTTGGGTCTTTAAGGTATAGGATCATGTCATCTGCAAATAGGGATATTTTGACAGTTTCTTTACCTATTTGTATTCCTTTTATTCCTTCTTCTTGCCTAATTGCTCTGGCTAGGAATTCCAGTACTATGTTGAATAGGAGTGGAGATAGTTACAAAGCAATAACAATAAAAACAGCATGGTACTGGCACAAAAACATACATGAAGACCAGTGGAACAGAATAGAGGACCCAGATATGAAGCCACACAACTATAACCAACTTATCTTTGACAAAGGAGCTAAAAATATATGATGGAGAAATAGCAGCCTCTTCAACAAAAACTACTGGGAAAACTGGTTAGCAGTCTGCAAAAAACTGAAACTAGATCCATGTATATCACCCTATACCAAGATTAACTCAAAATGGATCAAGGATCTTAATATCAGACCACAAACTCTTAAATTGATACAGGAAAGAGTAGGAAATACTGTGGAGTTAGTAGGTATAGGTAAGAACTTTCTCAATGAAACCCCAGCAGCACAGCAACTAAGAGATAGCATAGATAAATGGGACCTCATAAAACTAAAAAGCTTCTGTTCATCAAAAGAAATGGTCTATAAACTGAAGAGAACACCCACAGAGTGGGAGAAAATATTTGCCAACTATACATCAGACAAAGGACTGATAACCAGAATATATAGGGAACTTAAAAAACTAAATTCTCCCAAAACTAATGAACCAATAAAGAAATGGGCACGTGAACTAAACAGAACTTTCTCAAAAGAAGAAATTCAAATGGCCAGAAAACACATGAAAAAATGCTCACCATCTCTAGCAATAAAGGAAATGCGAATTAAAACCACGCTAAGATTCCACCTCACCCCTGTTAGAATAGCCATCATCAGCAACACCAACAACAACAGGTGTTGGCGAGGATACGGGGAAAAAGGAACCCTCTTACACTGTTGGTGGGAATGTAGACTAGTACAACCACTCTGGAAAAAAATTTGGAGGCTACTTAAAAAGCTAGACATGGATCTACCATTTGATCCAGTAATACCACTCTTGGGGATATACCCAAAAGACTGTGACACAGGTTACTCCAGAGGCACCTGCACACCCATGTTTATTGCGACACTATTCACAATAGCCAAGTTATGGAAACAGCCAAGATGCCCCACCACTGACGAATGGATTAAGAAAATGTGGTATCTATACACAATGGAATTCTATGCAGCCATGAAGAACGAAATGTTATCATTCGCTGGTAAATGGATGGAATTGGAGAACATCATTCTGAGTGAGGTTAGCCTGGCTCAAAAGACCAAAAATCGTATGTTCTCCCTCATATGTGGACATTAGATCAAGGGCAAACACAACAAGGGGATTGGACTATGAGCACATGATAAAAGCGAGAGAACACAAGGAAGGGGTGAGGATAGGTAAGACACCTAAAAAACTAGCTAGCATTTGTTGCCCTTAACGCAGAAAAACTAAAGCAGATACCTTAAAGCAACTGAGGCCAATAGAAAAAGGGGAACAGGTACTAGAGAAAAGGTTAGATCAAAAAGAATTAACCTAGAAGGTAACACCCATGCACAGGAAATCAATGTGAGTCAATGCCCTGTATAGCTATCCTTATCTCAACCAGCAAAAACCCTTGTTCCTTCCTATTATTGCTTATACTCTCTCTACAACAAAATTAGAAATAAGGGCAAAATAGTTTCTGCTGGGTATTGGGGGGGGAGAGGGAGGGGGCGGAGTGGGTGGTAAGTTAGGGGGTGGGGGCAGGGGGGAGAAATGAACCAAGCCTTGTATGCACATATGAATAATAAAAGAAAAATGAAAAAAAAAATAGAATAATTCTTGTGACAAATAATGGGATGTCTGGTATAGTATGAAATTTAAAATCCTGAAAGATATAAGTAGCAAAAGAATTGGATTTTTTTCTTTCAATTGTGAAATAAAGGAATTATAGAAGTAATCACTAAAGTTCAGATTTAAAATTCTGTTTTAAGCCAGGAATAGAGGTAGATGCCTGTAATCTAGTACTCTGGACCCTGAGGTAGAAGGATCCTGAGATCAAGGGCAGTCTGATACATAGTGAGATCCTATGTCAAAAATAAATTAAAAGATAAGGTTCTATGTTTCTTTGATATTATCTTTGTAGTTTTGGAAATAATCTCATATTCAGCTGCCAAATCTGAATATACTATTTATAATCTATGACTTAATCTGAAACTAATAGGTGCAGTTTTCTTTCTACATATTTAAGGAAGTAATAACCTCCTAAAATGTGATAGTGACTTGATAAAAAAACTGGCTAATATTTGTAGATTTGGTTACCGAATATCTCTCAGTTTTCTTATGTGACGCTTTTAAATTCATACTGTAAATTTCAGTCTTTTGGTTGGTATGTGAAAAAGCCTTCTGTAACGGTCATGTTATTTTTAATACATTTAGTTTAAGGGTTTAAAATCATCTTCTCTTGGCAGTTATTGTGTAATAAAGAATTCAGTTGCTCTTCCTCATTCCTGGTCCTAGAAAGAAACCTTAAATCCTTGGAATTTCCCAAGTAACAGGAACGTCTTTGTTATTAGTGATAAGCCTGTGCGACCATATGTGTTTTTATACTAACAAGAGGACTTAGGATGAGATTTGGTCACATCAGAAAGACCAACCGTGTAATTAGACAGTTGGGGTATCGAGGAAGTGATATCAGTCTGACCTCTGAGGAAAGAAGAGCTAGAGAATGATTTCAATCACATAGCCAATGAGTCAATCTGTCACACCTTTGTTATGAACTCAGTGGCTTGTATATATAATCCTGGCTGCTTGGGGGGCTGAGATCAGGAGGATCATAGTTTGAGGCCAGCCCCGGCAAAAAGTTAGCAAGATACTATCACAATCAGCAGCTGGAAGCAGTGGTGTGCACCTGTCATCCTAAGCTATGTGGGAGGCTGAGGTCATGGTTCCAGGGTAGCCCAGGGAACAAAGTCTGAAGGGCCCATCGTGATGGAAAAAAAGTTGAGTGTAGTAACATATACCTCACAAAAATCAAGACACTATCTCCAAAATAACCAGAGCAAAAAAGGATGGGCATACAGCTCAAGCAGTAGAGCACCTTCTTAGCAAGTGCAAAGCTCCGAGTTCAAATTTGCAAAACCAAAACAAAACCCTCCTGAATTTGAGGCTTAACTGAGCTTTGAACTTCCCTGGTTGGTGATATATTCATATGGTTCCAGAAGCCTCAGTAAGGAAATGCTCTTTGTCTTACAGTTTGGTTAATATGAAGCATGCTTACAGTAACAAAGTCTTTGGACAAAGGTATTAATAATGTGCTCTTGTGAAATAGAATAGCATTATGGTAACTTGTAAAACAGAACTGAGACCTTATCTTCTGAAGTTACTTATTTCTGAGTGTATAATCTTCAATTAATTATATAATGAAAAAAGAATCTCATTCTTTCTATATTCAAAGATAGCCAAGTCCATGACAACTAAATAATCAGTGCATCAGGTGTCCTAGAGTTAGAGAATAGCTCAGCAGCAGGAAGAAAGCAGAGTTCAGGAGTGTTGGACTCAATCAAAGTGCTGCACTTCACAGATCATAGGATCTTGGACAGGTTGTGTAACTTCATCAAGTTTCTAGTTTCTCACTTACCAAGCAGGGGTAATGTAAATAATTATTTCAAATATTGTAGACAAAGAAAGATATACCAAAAACAAGATAGTAGTTGTGTCATTGAATGTTCTTTCACTCAGTTACCATTATTGTCTCTCCCTTTGAAACAACAAATAAAATATGTAAATAAAAGTAAACCTAGAATACTTCCACCATACTTTTGGATCAAACAACTCATAATTCTTATTTAAGGGTGAATGTTCCTAAAAGATATACTATTATGATTAAATTTATCTAAAAAAGCTTTTATTCACAGTACAAAATTCTTCTGGCAAAAGTAATAAACATTATGTATAAAATGGGAGGTAATGAACATCCCTAGTATACCATACATTTGATAAAGCTATAGAAATGATATCTGCAAAAACCCTTCCTTGAGACCTGATATTCCCTTTCAAATACTCCTGCAAGTGAGTGGTTGAATTCTTGAATGAGTTTGAATGGTATTTAATAAGCAAATGCATGAGCACATTCCAGAAACAAGAGTTAAGCTAAGAATTCAGTAGTAATACTGAAAAGAGTCACAAAATGTGCATACACTCTGCTTTGACCTTCATTTTCACTTGTCAGATAAAAGTTATTTGGGGTGAAGTGACAGATTTGCTCCCACTCTTCCCTAATAACTATGTAATTTATGTTAGGTCCGTTTCCATTTAACAGGGCATGGTGTTTTCTTCTCTGAGAGTTCGCTTCAGAAATTTTGAAGAGCCATCATATATTTGTCAAGTGCCTCATAAGTAAACACACCACTAACGGATGCACTTTTTGAGAATACTCAAAAGAATGATGTAAACACTTGTACTTTGCACAGGCTAAGTTGATTGTGTTTTGAATTGCTAGGATTTATTCAAGTAAACACAAGAAGAGAAAAGCAAAAAAAGAAATTTATGAAGATTTACTTTTTATAGCATGGTGACATAACTGAAAACTATCTGGAGACACAGTGGGGGAATTAGCGGGTTTACTTGTGTAGCTTTCTTAGAATTTGAAGCAATGAATTTTATTTGGGCCTTTGGGGTCTCTCAGAGTTAATAAAGCTGTAAACAATCTAGTGGCAGCCTCAAATTCTCAGAGTACTTTGATACACATTTCATCTTTCTGAAAATATACAAGGTTGATTAAACAAGGAATCTGTAAGTCTGCATAGCACTAATGTGAATTGAAGTTTGATATTCCTGAGAGAATGGAAATATTGGTGATGATGTTTGTTTGTTATAACCATTGCTTACCCTCCAGTATGTGTAATAATCACCAGGATAGTAATGCTTGAGGTGGTGCTTGTACAAACACAAGAAATTATATAAATCACACATAGTTATTTATTTAAGATAAAAACATTATAAAATGTTGTACTATAATACCCTGAATTTGTCTTAAAGTGTACCATGTTAGAGAAGTAATATCATTCTTATGAGGTTTGTTTAACAGCAATTGGTAGCAATAGGATAGAGGCTTTCAAATAGACCAACTATGGTGGTGACATGGGTGATGGAGCTTGACTTACAGGAATAAATCCCTTGTCCAGCCTCCACTGGCTATTCAATCTTAGGAAAATTACATAAGTACTCTAAGGATGTGTGGAAAGAAGTAAACACAATGTCTAATACTTAGAATTCCACAATTTCTCTTTCTATACTTTCGTAGGAGAGGCAAGAATCTTGCTTATTGAAATGCAAGTTTCTATTGCAAGTAAGGAAGACAGAATTATAGAATTTTGAGCTTTACAACATTCCCCGATCTGATCATAAATTCAAGGGAAAGAATGGGGAACTAGGGAGATGAGTCTGGAGGCTGCTATTGTGATCCAGGTGTGGGATAAAACATTTGCAAGTGAAGTGGGGGTGAAGATTTTTAATAAGGAATATAAAATGATAAAAAGAAAGAAGTGATAGAAATCATGGAATGACTGGGAACATGGAATGGGTGACATGAAAATTCGAAGTTGACCCAAGATTAGCACCTGTACAGGATCTACTCTTATTTCTCCTGTGCCACAACTTACATCTCTGCTGTGTTCATAACCACTTCTCAGAAAACAAATGGCCCCTCCATTTTAGGTAAATGTAAAGATGGAAAGAACAATCAAAATTCAGGAGCAGCACACATGGCTCTGGAAATAGACCTTCCCCCAGCCCCGCACTGACTCCAGCCCACAAGTAAGAATTTATAGGAGGATTCAAGAAGGCTTTTAATTCACTTCATGTCCACATAAATTTGGGCAGCAAGGGACTATTTTCATATAGCACATTTGTTAAATTTATCTCTCTTTTTACAAAACCAGTTTAAGTCACCAGAAACATGAGGCTCGAGATGAAATGTAGCATTTCTGTTTGAGGAAAAAGGGAAAGGAATTGAGGAATACTTTTCTACAGTATCTTGTTAGGAATTTCTATGAAATCTTCCCATAGAATAAATAACAGGGCAATATGAAGAAAAATTTATAAAGAAAAGGATTCTAAGTCCTTGGTGATAATTAAAAGCACTTTCAAAAATCCAGTAATGTATCAAGATGAGAAGAAATTCTGTGCCACTGTAGATAAAGGTGGGGGAAGGGTGTTTTTACATAGGTGAAATGCAGAGATTTTAAAGAAAAAGCAGCAGTTCATGTTTCCAAAGTTTGAAATAAGTATGCACAGATAGAACAAGTTAGACTCAGGCCTCAGTGTTATTAACTAATTAATTTTTGGGGGCAGTATTGAGGTTTGAACTTAGGGCCTCATGCTAGGCAGGTGCTCTACCAGTTGAGGCATTCTGCCTGCCTTCTCAATGTTACTTTTGACCTGTTCCCTTTTGCTTCCTCATTCTCTGTCAAATAAAAAGCCCCACCGAATCTATTTCAAACCCACATCCACTGATTACTTTTGAGTAATACAGTTTGTCTGCTTTTCCCTATTGTTCCTTGCTTGTCTCCATCCTTATCACTCCATTCTAACGTTGTGGAATTTTATCATCTATGTGGAAGCATTAGCACTCTGGGGAGGAGACGACAGTGTCACCTTAGAGTTCAAAATACTTAAAAAATACTTAATTCTGGGATTGGCAGAGTGGCTGATGTGGTAGAGCACCTACCTAGTAAGCATGAGAGCCTAAATTCAAACCCCAGTGCCAACAACAACAACAAAAATCTAATTCTGAAAACAATTAGACATGATCTTTCAATTTAGGAACATAGATTTTAAAATATTTTGGCAAACAAATAGTTGTAAAACAATTGCTACTAATAAGTGGAATGCAGCTAAAAGAAGTAATTTCTTCTAAAGATTACAATTATTTGAAAAAAGGAGAAAACAAGTAACTGATAATATAAGGGAATGCTAAGGAGAATAAATACCAGAACAAATTAATTTTCCAGAAATTGCTAACTGAAAATATCTCTGATCAGCTGGAAATAAATTTGCCATATTCACACAAGTGAAGGGGGAGATTTGAAATACTTTGATGATAGAGTAAAACAGTAGAATATCTGCTTACCTATTCTACTTCTACTTTATCAAAGAAAACAAGATATTTATGATGAGTTAAGCATAAAATTAGATGAAGAGGTAATGATATAAACCAAAGTAATTACAAATTATTTTAAAATTTCCAGGCTTTTGCTTGGGCTGGCCTGGATCACGATTGTTCCATGCATGGCTGGAATGACAGGTGTGGCCACTATGCTGTCTTATTGTTTGAGATGGGGTCTAGCTAACTTTTTGCCTAGGCTGGCCTCAAATTGTGTTCCTCTCCACCTCCCAAGTGACTGGGTTTACAAGTCTGAGTGACCATGCCCTGCTAAGCATGTAGGTTTGATACGAAAATACTTTCATTAATCGTAAAGAAAGCAAATAAGAAGATTCATGAGTTGAAAATATGCCAAACTTTAAAAAAAAAAACAACATAAAAAGAGAAGAATGATAGGATTCTGGAGTCTGTAAATCAATGAGCCTAAAGTCAAACCCATAAAACTTAAGATTGCTAAAGAACTGATTGAGAAGTAATAAAGAAGACAGCAATAACTTTGAGGAACTATTATATTTATTACCTTATCATTTTCTTCCTTTATTTGGGGGGCAGTAGTGGGGTTTGAACTCAGAGCCTTGTGCTTGCTTGGCAGGTGCTCTACCACTTGAGTCATACCCCAGCCCTCTTTTTTTTCTTTTTTGCTTAAGTTACTTTTTACATAGGGTCTTTCACCTTTTGCCCAGGCCAGCCTGGACCATGATCCTCCTATCTATGTCTCCAGGTGCCTGGGATTACATAAACTGGGCACCACACCTGGCCCAGGTGATTAATGGTTGTGGGGAGGTCTTGCTAACTTTTTGCCCAGGTTGGCCTCAATCATGATGTTCTTGATCTTTGCTTCCTAAGTAGCTGAGATTGCAGGTGTGAGTCATCATGCCCAGCCCCTAAACATTCCTTTTAAAATAGTTCTAAAGTGGTATCAGAAAAATGTCATGCACATCTTCATTCCTGATTTTATAAAGGCTCCCTGTGACATTTTGTGTTATCCTTATGGATATTAGTTGAATTAAACAAATTTGCAGTTGATATAGCAACTATTTTGAAATAATGGTGATTACTGGATCTATATTAATTTGGAATAAAGACTGTTGCCCTCTACAAATCTCTAACCATGATATGCTCAGTTTTACCAATAATGATAAAAATGCAAAAATCATAAAAAATAGGAAGGACACAGAGCTAGGAAATATATAAAGACTGTTATATAACAATCTTTATTGGGATATTTACATACTGTAACACTGAATATAGAACAAATATGAAACAATAAAGTGCCAGTTGTAATCTCAAGACTTGCATTTAGTTAGCAAAATCAATTGAACAAAAAAATTAATACCAGAAGGCTTAATAAAGAGCTCATTGTCAGAGATCTGGCAGGCACAGTTATGATGCAATGGCTTAAAAATTTAATGTGATATTTGGCTACATTAGTGGAAGTAAAGTACAAATGAAAATAAAAAGTATTTTGCTGTTTTCTGCTCTCCTAAGACCATCAGACTTCATTGGCGCAACATATATTGGGAAGAAGGACAAGTTACAAATGGTACAAGTATGGCAACTGGGATGATGAGAAGTTTGAAAATCAGTTGCTTCAAGATACAAAACCTGGAGTGAAGCATCTTTAAATGTATCAATCATGTCTTTTTATTTTCTGCTGATTTGATATCCGGGACCTACTGATCCTGGAGAGATTCTTGCTCTAGCTACTTCTTGGAGATAACATAGTCTTCTTGCCTGACTGCACACTCTTCAAATGCAAATCAACCAATCCAGAGCTTCTACCTCAGCCACCAATTATTTCCCTGCTCTAATCACCCCAGGGTCATGGACCAGGCAACTAAGACACCTCAGAGCCCATTGAAAGCATTCAAAGTAGCTGACCTTAAGCTGCTTTCCCTGCATTTGCCTTCCCTTCCCTCCAGAAACCACATTTTTGCCTTGTTTCCTCTGCCTCCTGACCAACTCCAGTGCCTCTCCAGGTAGCCCTACATAATACTACATGCCTCTTTCTCTGGGGAACTGCCAATAGCAAACCATCTTTTCAATGTTAGTCATTTCCTGCCTGTTGGATCATCCAAATGATAACAAAAAAGTGCATTTTAAGATCATAATGAATAGAATTTTAAGAGCTTGAAGAAATATTTATTTATTTTCATCTAATAATCATTTATTGAATACCTACTAGATGTCAAGTATCATTCTTCCTAGAAGCTTATTTAAATTTAATTTGCTGCTCTTTTGTGATTTCCTTCATGATTACACTGATTCTAGTTCTTTCTAAATCCTAAGATTGCTGATTATATTAGCCATACTCAAAATAGTTACCAATCAGCATGTTATACTATTGACTAGTCACAACTGCTGGCAGATGAGGGTTGAAGACTGGAGACAGTTTGTGGGCCAGGTTCATTTCGTTGCTGAGTAGCTGAAAGGTTTGGGACATCTTGGGGGAGGGTATACAGTGATAGTGGCATTAGAGATAGTATTGTCACATTTTACATTGTAAATAGCTAGCATGAACATACCAGCCCTCTTAAGTTGAATATTAAACTTGATAATATATCCTTTAGTCTCCTATCTTATCTCTTGCCCTTCATTTTGTGAAGCCATTCATTTTATGAAGTAAATTTTATATAGACTTTGGCCATCCTGCACTGTGTAATGGCCAGTGTCTTTCTTAAATTGTGCTGCCTAGATTACTCTGGAAGTGTCTACCAGCTCTGAGTGGACTCTGCATCCTGGTTGGTACTCTCCACTTCTATTAAGACCACTAAAATTACACTCTGTATTCAATATTAATAAAATGAAAGTATAGTGTGCCTTTTAATAAAATGCTCCACTGAAATAAAAATGATAGGATTTATTGCTTCTCTACTAGCAAGCAAACTAATTGAAAGATTATCACATATTTCTTAAATCATCAAGTCTTTCAATATATTTTAAATTATATTTTGGTACTATAATCTTTATTTCCATATTGGAAAAGTTAATGTGCTTACCAATCTAAAATGTTATATAATTGGCCATAGACATCTGCTAAACTTGGAAAAGAAGGAGAAAAAGAGCCATTATTTGAAAAATGATGATAATGCAATCAAAACTACAATCCACAGTATGACTTCATGTTTTCAGGAACTTGTTACACTATTAAAAATTTTTATAATATTGTCTGAAAGAATGTTAAATATTATCTGATACTAACAAAGAATTCTAAGAAAAAACTCTATTAATTATTTTATCATTAAAAATTAAACTACTAGATTTGCCAAAATTTAGGTACAATTCTTCAACTGAGAGTATTTTTTATTGATAATTTTACTTTTCTAGGGCTACCTTCTCTTATTTTTGAAGCTGTGCAGTAGATAATTCAGACAGTGTGGTAGTTCAGTTATCAATGTAAAATTAATCTTTACTTCAGAGATGGTACCTTTCAAAAAAAGTCTCCATTTAAAATTTCAGTTCAATTCTGGAGCTAGTACTTATTTGATAACTAAGTTTTTTTTTAGAAAAAAATCAAACTCTAAAGCTGCATTCCCTTTGATAGTTGCAATCATCAAATGCAAGTTTGCTTAAGCAATTTGTTTAATGTTCCATACTAAGTTATTAGACAGAGCTTTGAAAGCTAAATTAAATGGGCATCAAATTCCTCTGTGAGTTGCATGTGTCCACATTGTGCAAGAGGATAATAGGTCAGAAGTAATTTTCAATACTCAATGAAAATGACAGGTGTTTGGCTATAGATAGTGAAAGTAGGGCCTAGAGTTTCAGATCATAGTCTCAGATTCTTAGTTGGAAGGAGACTTTAAACATTCTTTAACTCAATCACCCATTTGAATATTGCATCCATGACCTTCATCCTTGGTTTGAACACCTATTTGTTCTGAGGGCAGCCCAATGCTTCTTTGAATGTTCTTTCATTGGGAAACATTTATGTTCATTTAAAAATCGAGAGCCTCCAATCTGATGGAGAAAAGCAGGATATAAACTAATTTAGGAATGTAACAGCGAAGGGTTTCCTCCAGAATAGTTTCAGCTGAATTGGAGTAGTTTCTATATCAACTGGTAAATAATATTCAATCATGTGGAAAGTTACTCTAGAAATCCAAGGGAAAAGTTGCTCTGTAACTTCTACCTCAAATTCTCCATTTCTCTTATATTGCCAGGATTACCAATAAGTAGGGAAATCTACACTTAAACCTGTGAATTGGGTCCAAGAGGCTAGTGGGGAAACCCAAGTGGCACAGTTTATGTAGAATCACAAGACTTGAATTTCTGGTTTTAATTCTGTCACAAAGTAGTTACTATATTTCTGTGATTCTCATACATAAAGGAAAAATAATTATACCTATAAAGAAATATAGGAAATAATACAGAAATATTGTGAGAAATGAAGGAACTAACACAAAATATAGAGAAACTTAAACAATTGGTCTTTTCTTATTAGACCTTTAAATTTAGCTGCAATGCAATTTGGAGCTCTAATGCCTTAATGGTAAGTAAGTCTTAGCTAATGCATGTTTATAAATTGTATAAAATTCACATTAAGGAAATCATATCAATACAAAACAAACTTTTAAACGTACAGATTCTGTCCCTATTACCAGTTACTTTAAACAACTCAAGAGCCCAGGCAAAAATTGAAGATGATAGTTTTATGATATTAAATATAACGATAATAAAAATAACAGCTGCCATCTACTGAAAGTTATGTGCTAACTGCTGCTCTAAATGCTTTACGTATACATTCTCTTTTATGTTGTAATGGCTGGGGACTAGCTAATCCAGGACTCAGTCTTTCTTCCTTATCTATCTTCCCTTGACCAATAAAAAATCCATTGATTTATATTTGATTAAACATTAAAGATACATTTAGCCTTATTTCTGAAGATGAGGATCTTCATCCTCCATGACTGTTCTCTGCTGCCTCAAGCACCATAATCTGGTTTGTCATCATATAGTTAGAAATGACATTCCTAAGCAATCTCTGCTTGCACTTGAATTAGGAGGATAAGAATTATCAGATTATAAGATTATCAGATCAAATCAATTCAGATTTTGATTTAGAATTATTCTTTCAGTTTATGATGAAATTGTAAAAAAAACATGTAACTCATATTCTTACCATATTTGCTCTCAAGTATTAAAAATTTTAAATATGAACACAATATTGGCATCCATTGACTCACTCACATGATAATAGAACACCTATTTTTCTAAATACTGTTTGAGTTGTAAGGGATAAAACAGTGAATGACTTGTCTTTTTATCAAACTTGCTCTGATAAACTATTTTTGAAGGCTACCAAAACAGCAACAAAAATAACAAACCTTCCTGCCTTCTCTCACTATATTTACATATTTTCTTCCCTCACAAATTCCTTTCTCTTTTTCGTTACGGATTTACTTAGCAACTTCACAAGTAATCTCCACATCATCACTTGGTGATTAATATTTTTAAAATCAGCAGTGTTAAGCTTCTGCAGATAACAGAATCAATGCTTGCTGTACTGAGATAGAATTTTTAGTCCTATTGCAAATTGCCCAATTTTATATGCTATTTACTATCTTTAGTTTTTTGGAAAAAAGGTGACTCTTGATCTTATAGGAGCTTGTAATTTGTTTCATGATATAAGTTTAGACAAACCCTATTCTTACTTTTTGTACAAGATATCAATCCATAACAAGGATGCCCTCTAAAATGTTTATTTTGGGGAGTAGATTAAAGTTAAAAAACAAGCATGAACTCCTGATTTTTTATGTCTTTAAGAAAGAACAATAGAGTTTATGAATTCTAATACCTTCTTGTATAACTTTGATTATAGTACCACAAAGGTGAACTACTCAAACTTAAAACTTTTACTGTGAATTCCCCTGGTCCAAATCATAAACCCTTCAGTATAAACAATATGCCTTACTTAAGCCAACCAAATGTTCTATCCATATAACATGTATGTTTGGAATATCTTTTCATTTCCTAGATGGAGTCTTCATTGTCTTGTGACCACTTTATGGTCTCTTTCCTGGTATTTTACTTTAGTCTTATTTCACTCCAGTTTATCCCAACACATAAATTTTACTGGTATTTCAGGATGTACCCAATGGCATTTCCACAAGAACTCATCCCTTACCACTCCCAATGACACTTCTTTCTCTGAACTAAGAGTTTTGTATTTACAGTTTGACACTAAATCATGGACTATCTCATTTTGTTGGAGATTTGATCAATGTGTATATTCTGCCTTCCTAGTGCAGTAGGAAGCTCTTTCTGGACAGTAGATAAGTCTTATGAGCTCTGTCCATAGTGTTACAGTAACAGTTTTGCATCTTGTGAAGTGTCTCTTAAAATTACACCCCTTAAAGCATTAACATGGTGATAAGCACCCAATACATGCTCACGAGCCTCAAACTGAAAGACTGCAATCCCAAGATCTTCTTAATGATCAGAGAGAAAAGCTGCTTAGAGAGGGCCAATATGCCAAAGTCTCAAGGAAGTTTTTAATATGAAAACCTTGTTATTTCTCTAGTCAATATAGGCTACTTCAATGCAGTAGTCAAAGTAAGGTACTTACTAAGGCAAACTTTTTGTTGAGAAACATCTGCTCCACCAAAGATGACTCATTATGGAAGAGGTGGGGCTGCATGTGACTCCACATGTGCGGAAACCACCAGAATTCATCCACAGACCCCAACAGACAGTCATCTCCTTCATCTTCCTCTTGAGTTCCTGCAGGGGAAAATTATTATTCAGTTAATTGAGATTACATCTGTCTATCTATCTATCTGTCTATTATCATCATCATCTATCTGTCTATATTGAAATATGTACATATCATACATGCTATGATATCATATGTGGTATTTATAAGACACCATTTATATTATCTTACATATAGTTGAGCTTTTGAACATAAAATGAAGCAAAGGAAAATCTGTTAGGGAGCAACCAGAGAAAGGACAAACATTCTAAAAATGTTCAACATGGATATAAACATCATTGTGGAGATGGAAATATGTAACCATTCCCAGGAACATCAGCACTCTTAACTTTTAGCATCTTTGTACAATTTGTAGTTTGGAGAGAATGGGGGCAAGTAGCAAATGTAATCATGAGAATATGCCTGCCAAAAGGAGTGTGAGAGTCTCAGTAGTAAATCATTTTGACATGGTTGTATGTGCAGTCACAACAAAATAATTTCATGATTCATTTGTGTCCCTCAGCACACGATATCATTTAAGTCAGTTATTTGTTGCAGTTTTCACACTGAAAATAGGCAGAAGTCTCTTGGCATTTCCCAGTAGTCAATTCATTCCTGACTTCCACCTCCCCAGCAATGAGATTGTGATAAAGTGATCTGAAATTCACTAGTTTATGAAAAGTCTCCCATGCTTCTGCTCCTAAGCTTGATTCCTTGTCATATATAACTCCTATCCTTCCCTGCATCTATCCACTAATTTCTCCTTCATTCATTTTCTAAATAGACTTTGTTCAGAGTTTATCATGACAGAACAACTGATCTCAGGGTTCTTTAGGAAGATAGCTCAAGTATGTGTTACCCTTTTTTGACTATCACAATGAAATCTGCAATAAAAACATTTATGCATTGGAATCATCCGGGAGGTAGGAAAATGATGTCTGCCTTCTGTCAGATTTATCTTAATTCATGGTAGGCATAATTTATGTCTTTCCTTTTTTCTTAATAGCTCTAATTAATCTTATTTTCTTTAATTCTACTTCAGGGATGTTTGAAATCAGAATTATTATCTTGTGAACAAATGTCTGTTGCTTATTACTTTAAACACTATGATAAAAAAAGTTGAAATGCTCATGGTTGGATTGTCCTTGCCTCCTTTGTCAGAACTGGGGGAAGACAGAAAAACCAGAGATCAAATTCCTTAAGTTGTAAAAAATATACTTAAACCTCATAAATTTATTGCAATGTTTAATTTATTTTATTATATGTATGTTTAAACAACAGTGGTATTTTACCTGCATTATTTCCTTCTGTGGTATTATTATCTTTAAAACCATTACTGAGATTTTACCTTGGTCAAGAGTTTTTCATCTTTCATTTAATTATTGCAACACCTTAAGAAGTAAAGGCCACTACTAACTTCCTTGTATAGGTTAAGGAAATTGGTCTTTAGAGAGATGAAATAACTTATCCTAAGTTATTTCATAAGAGCTGAAAGACCTGAATTTCGTTTAGATTAGCAACTTTAAATTCAGTGTCTTTAGCTATCATTTGCTGACCAAATGTAGTCTAGATATAAGTTTGATATTTACTAATTCATTATCACACTGCTCTTTCATGTTGTTAGTTAATCCGTGATGTCATTAAACCTTCCAGACAACTCTTATTTCTTAGTAATTTAGTGAAATACACCAGCCTTACTAACTAGAATCTTTTGCCGTTTGGCTTCCCTACTAGAGGACTGCCAATTAAATTGCAAAAGTTCAATTTCTCTTGTGCATAAGAATTGGGTTCTATTGTAAGAACTTTTGTAAATGCCACAATGTACCCCCAACCCATCGCAACAATAAAAAATATCAAAAAATGGGTTCTGATTAGTTTAGTGTTAAAATAGTCTTATTTTTGGTACCTAACTAACTCTCTGACCTGGGGCCCTTCTAAGTTTGTTTTTATATAGAAAACAAGGGAATATTCCTAGTAGTCAATGGAAAGGTATAGGAAATGTATATGAATATGGTTATTGCTCATTAGTAGGGAAGTCTGATTTTTATTTTCATGTACTTCTCACAAAAATGCATTAACTCTTCAAAAGTTAAAATTAATCAAATAAGATAAAGGTTTCTCCTGGAATAAAGTCTTAACTATTGTGACACTACTGCTTTTCTCTGTCCTTAAGAATTAATTTTTAAAAAGGTATTTTTTTAATAGTAAAAAGAATTATTCATTTAGAATGGAAGACCATGTACTTCAATTAAATTTTATAATAACTAATTTGGAAAGACTGACAATTAAATTTTTTATCTCTTCCCACTCAAAAATTATTTTTTTCTAGTCCCAGACAACACCAGCTACAGCTTTCTAGAAGCTTTCATAGTATACAGATACCAAGAACCTTCAAACTTAACCTTAGCTTCTCCCTGTGTTCCATTTTCTCTGGCTTATACAGAGAGAGCACTTTTATTGTAAGGCTGTGGGACATACTTAAGTAAAAAAAAAAAAAGGTCAAGTCTTTAAGAGATAAACATGAAGGAGAGGGACAGCTGGAGTCATTTTCTAGCATTCAGTGTTTGGCAGGAAGATAACTCAGGTGCCAGGAGTTTTTCCTTGTATTTCTTGGGTGAGTTTGGGTTGTCTTGATTTTGTTCCTATGGTTCTTCCTATAATGACTCTCTGTTATGGTTTGATATGAAATGTCCCCATAGACTCATGTGTTAAAGGCTTGATCCCCAGTTGTGGCATGATTTTGGGAGGTTTTGGAGTAAGAAAGTCACTGGGAGCATGCCAGTGTCATGTGTTTGTATTTGTCACAGTGATGAAAAGTCTAACACACCATCTCTCAAACAGTCTAAATATTCTGTTTGTTCTTGATCTTGCCCTGATGATTCCTCATCTGCATGTTAGTTTTCTTTTCTTCAAAGAATGTCAAAGAATATAAAATAATCAATAAATAATTATTAAAATAATCAATTGAAAATAGTATATGTTTAGGGCACTCTTTTATTTTATTAAGTTCTTGGGGCTCCCTATCATAAAATTTAGTAGTATGATGGGTTTAACTTTGCTAGAAAGATGATGGAACTTCTACACATAAAGAGGAAGTTCTCATTTCATGTATCTATGCCAAGGTAGTAGAACTTTACTCTAAGTAAAGTTAGAATTACTTTACAATAGCTATCAAATTGTGCTTTCATAATTGAGATTACCATAAGAACAGCAGCTTATTTGATCATTAGAAAAAGTTAAATTATGATTATGAGATTCCCAATTGTTAATCCTTAAAAATAGAAAAAATGTATTTTATATAGTAATCTAAGTAATTCAGGGGACTAAGTCTTTTAGAATTTCTTACATTAAGTTACTCTTAAAACAAAAACAAATCAATAACCAAAGACATGTAGTTGTATGACTATATACATTGTATGTATTATACATCAAGTGACATGAATATACCTGAGCCAAGTCTCATGACTCTCTAACTGCCATGGAAACAAACAGAAATTCACTTACTACAGAAATGCAATATTACTTCTATCTAAAAGTGAAATTACTATTAGTTACTAATGTGCATATGAAAATTATATTGATTTTGTATATAGGTAGAATTCTCACCAGGGAAACTTATTAAACCCTTGAAGAAGACCATTAAATAAATATGAAATAATTCATGTCCATATTACAAAATTAAAAATTGAAAAGCATTTGAAGTTATAGAAAACTATTTGATAAACTTGTTTGAGTATATCAGTTTTAAAAATTATTTGCATACTTGTTTAGATTACACATGTACAGATGACATAAAATACAAGAAGTACAAAAGTAATACATGAAAGTAACTCCTTTTCATCTCTGATACTCAATCCCCAAATTATCTTCTTCATCGATACCCGCTAAAACTAGTTCATTATGAATCCTTGCATAGATATCCAGTGTCTGTATTAATAGCTGTGTGACAGTGACCACATTACTTAACCACTCTTAGTTTTATAAACTTTAAAATAAGTTTCCCATAGTTACGTAGATTCCATCCCCTTTTATTTTCATGCAAGTTGTAGCATGTTCTAATCTCAAGAGCTCCTTCTTTATCAGTTACATTTAAGATAATATTTGCTTTTTAATGACTGAAGACTATGTCATTACAGGATATATAACTATATGTAATCTTTCTTTTAACTTCTGAAATATTGCCTGATTCATTCAATACTATTGTATTCAGCTATCCTCAGATAAGATAAAATATATTTGAACAGATTATGTTTTGAAAATTATTCTTAATATTTTAGAGTGATTTTTTTCTTTTGCAACACAGCAGGGTCAAATTTCATATGGTGGTCTTGTTCCATGTAGCTACTTACAGTTCAAGGTGATCTTACTACCACTAGCTCATTTGTTCATTAATTCATTTTTAATAGACACTGTTATAATTTCTGCTATTACAATAATAAAGGTTTCATGGGAAATCCATTTTAGTATAAGAAGAGATAATGAAATAATTATAAAACAAACTCCCTTCAACACTCACTCATAATGAAACTCTGAGTAGCCTAGGGAAGGAAGGGAGGGTCCTTAAGATAATAGAGTAGTTACAAAATATTTTATTGCAAGATTCCTCTTGAGAACAAGAAGAAATCTATTGAAAGATTTCCCACTAAGTGAAGAATAAGTGCTATTACCATCATCACTTTTATTTAAAATTGACCTGAGGCTAGGCATGGTGGCATAAGCCTCTAATCCCATTACTTGGGAAGCTGAGACAGGAGACTCATGACTTCAGGCCAACCTGGGCTATATAACCAGACATGTTTCAAAAATAAAATAAAATAAACTTCTCAAGATCTGAGCCAGAGTCAGTGCAATCAGCCACAAAAAGAAACAAAATTCATAAGGTCAGCAAAGGAAAAATAAAAATGCCAGTATTCACAAATTACATGATAGCATAGGTAGAACATGTAAAAGAATGAATAGATAAACTATATAATTAGTAACTAAATGTAGCAAAGTTACTAGATACAGCATCAATGCACAAAATCAGTGTATTTTTAAATGCCATCAACAAAAGAGTGGAAAATTAAATAAAAACAATACACCACTATTATACTAACAAATTAATAAGTGTAACTAAAGAAGACCTAAATATATCCAAGTACTTGAAGATGTAACATTTAAAATGCCAATTTCTACAAATTAATCTATAGGTTTAATTCAATCTAAATCAACATTCTTGCAAAAATTGTTCTCAGATATTGGCAAGCTGATTCTTAAAATTTATATGAAAATGAAATGGCCAAGAATAGTCAAGTCAATCTTGAAGAAGATGAACGAAATTGGAATTATTATTGAAGACATGATATTATTATTAATTATGAAGTTACAGCAAATAAGACATTGTGATGGACACAAATAGACCCAACAAACAGGAAAGGAAATCCAGCAAGAGTCCACATGGATATGTTCATCTAATTTGTGATGACACCACAGTGCAGTGGGAAAGGACAGCCTTTCTAATGCTTGGTGCTAACTGGATAACTTTACGTTAAGGAGAAGGTATCTGATACATACACAAAAAATATTCCAGATGGAACACATATTTATAAATTTTAAGAGGGTAGAAAAATATTTTCATGATCTATGATATGCAAAGATTTCTTAAGCAAGACACAAAAAGTTGACCATAAAGAAAAGAAATAATAAATTGGGCAACATTAAAATGAAATATTTTGTTCAAAAATACCAATAGGAAAAAGAAAAGAAAAGCTAGGCAGTGAGAGAACCTATTTGCAACACATATAATTGAGAAAGCATTCATTAAGAATATATAAAGACTTTCTACAAATCAATAATAAAAACCAGCTTGGAGGCTGGGGAAGAGAAGAGGTGGTCAAAACAACGTATACAGGTAAGTAAATGTAAAAACAATAAAATAAAATAAAATAAAAAATAAAAACCAGAAAATAGAAAAAAAGTGCTTTTCAAAAGAGAATCTCCAGAATAACTAAGAAACCTCTGAGAGAAACTCATTTGCTATTTTTCAGAGAAATACACATTAAAACCATCAAATGATATTTCTATATGCCTTCCATAAAGACTAAAATTAAAAAGAAAAACAGGATGAAATAGTGCCAGGTTGTAGAGCCACAGGAGTATCACTCAGACTATTGCGATATAAGTTGGTTAAACCAGTTTGGAAAGCTAGTTGACATTTTCTATTAAAGTTTATCATATGTATGCCATGCTAGCAATTCCACTCCTGGCTGATAACCAATAGAAAAAAGAAAACTTAAGTCCTCTGAAAGGTAGTAGAAAAATGTTTACAATGGCTATTCAAAAAGCCATTGGAAATCCAACAAACCACACTGGAGTGTAATGGACAAAGAAATGTTAGTATATTCAAACAATGAAATAATACACAGAAGTGAAAAATGAAAGAATGACAACATATACATAACAGTATTTATTAAACCAAAATAATGAACAAAAAATATGAGTGCAGGTGGATCCTTTAGCACCTGTCTCAAGTCAGGCAAAACTAACAAGATGTTAGAAGTCAGGATAGTGGTATTCTTTAACAGAAGCCAGCAAGTGTTAATAGGTGCAAGGCGGAGGGATTCAGGAACTGTTCTCTTTCTTGATCTGTTATGAGTTGCACAGCTATGTAGTTTCTGAAAATTCACTGAAGATCACATTTGTTACTTACATATTTTATATATGTAGATTATAGTTCAATTAAAAAGGCATTAGATAGTACCATAAACTTTCAAACCATTAACATTTTCTAAAGGTTAAAAATACTAAGTTCAATGGAGTTAAATGACATGAAGAAAAACCAGGGAAGGATGTAAAGAATGTAAGAAAGTGTGAGTAAGAGGGTTGTACAATTTTAAATAGAGTGACCAGAGGACCCTTATGAGTACAGTTAATCTTCTTTTCTTACCTGTATGGTAAAATTTCCCTGAAAATCCCAGGTTGAATGTAAAATTTGTGATTTGTGCACGCAGAAGATTCTGAGTATCAAGCAGGGCCTGAAATACAGAATTAAAAAAAAATATTTATCAGACTGAGAATGGTATCAGGTAGTTTTAAAGACATCTTCCTTTTTTCATTCAGAGAATAGAACAGTTCTATACATGAGAGAATTAAATGATGGAAAATTGTTTATCACTTTAAGATTGAGGCATAATTCTGAGATTACATAAAACTCATACATATATTTGTCTTTTAGCTTGCAATAAATCAGCAAAAAGTATCATCAGCTGGAAAAGGGAAGTTAAATGAAACGTTTAATCTGTGTATATCAAAGGAATTTGTATCTAGTACCTAAGATATTATCCCTTTCCTCCATCCCTCCCTCTTTTCCTCCCTCCCTTCCTTCCTTCCATTTTGTGGTACTGTGGTTTGACTCAGGATCTCACGCTAATTAGGCAAGCATGCTACTACCTGAGACACGCACCCAATCATTATGTTTTAGTTTGTTTTTCAAATAGGGTCTTGTGATAACTTTAACGGTTCTAGATTACAGGCCTTTGACACCATGCCTGTCTAATGGTTAATCTTGTTAACCTTACTGCATTGAGAATCCCCTAACTGATTATAAAGCATACCCTTGGGTTTGTCTGTGGGGTGTTTCCAGAGAGAATTAACAAAGAGGAGAAGACACTCCCCAGATTGTGGACAGTATCACTCAATAGGCTGGAAGCTGGGATGCAATAAAAAAAGGAGAAAGGCAGCTAGCACAAGTAGTTTGTCTCTCTCTTCCTCCTCTCCCTTCTGGATGCCATGATGTGAGATGCTCAGCTCTATCATTCCCCCCCTAACATGATGGACTGAAACCTTTGAAACTGTGAACCAAAATAAATAATTCCTCCCTTTAAGTTGTTTATGTCAGATGTTTTGTCACAGTGACCAAAACCAAACAATACCCTACTTTTTTCAAGTAAAACTATTTTGAAGCAAGGTTTTGTTATATCCTATAAAATATTTACTGGGCTATGAGTATTCAATGGACTATTTTTTATTTCTCTCCTTTTCTTCTTCTCATTTAAATTCCAATTCTTATGTTCTCTCTTCCTCCCTCCCTCCCTCCATTTCTCTCTCTCTCTCTCTCTCTCTCTCTCTCTCTCTCTCTCTCTCTCTCTCTCACACACACACACACACACACACACACTCACACACACACACACTCACACATACAGTAAGCAAAAAGTAGCACTGCTAGTTTTGTAAAGAATCTTGGTTTACACAGGAGGAAACTGAGATGAAATAACTTGCTCATTTTCATAGATAAAATTAGCGATACATACTAGATTAAAGGTATAAAGCTGAATTGGGTCCCATCCTAGATCACTGCCCTTTTTCATTAGTACATCTCAGCCACAACTAAATCTTGTTCTCTTGATAGTAGAACTGACACCTGGGAGCCCTTGTGTTATCATGTTCACATTCTCAAATTTTGGGGAGATAAACAGCATTGTATTCGGTGTCCATTTGATGGCTGTTTGCCTTATCTGAATGCAAGTGATTCTCCCTTTTGTGCATAAGCAGAGGAAGAGGACTCCTGAATCTCAAATTTAAATTCCCCTGACCATTTGTCAATTTTTGAAATTTAGGCATATATTTCTTTTTTTCTAGTACTTTTTTGTTTACATAAGCAAACTCTTTGGTGTATATGATTGACCCATGTAATATGTGGGTCCTGAAGGCCTTAAAAAATGGAAGGCAGGCCTTTTGCTGGGTTCTTCACACTTAACTACAGGACCAAAAGGATTAACTGATGGGATGGCAGTGCCAGTGGAGACAGGTTAGGTCTTGTCCTTCAGGCATTGATTGGGCAGGTAAAGGAGAATTGACCAGCTGAGCACAATGAAGTGAAGAAGGGGACTTCTACGTGGTAAGATAGAACTTGCAGAGTGCAGGAAGGGGTGCTAGCTGTGTGTTAAGGTGTGAGAATTTCCCTTTATGTCCTTGTAGAAGGTGTATCAGGTAAGGTCTCTTGGACTTAGAGTACAGGATAGGCGTGGGAGTCAGATTTCTCAACTGGAATTCTGGATCTAACCATATTCAGCTTTGAGCATATTGTTAAACTTTCCAAGCCTCAGCCTTATCATTTGTAAAGTAAGAATAGTAATTATTACCTCAAAGCTCTCTTGTGAGGATCAGTGAGATAATGAATTTACGCCGAGTTATAGTATGTGTTCAACAATTATTAAATGCTGCTCTTCTTCTACTACTACTGCTATGTGGCTGTTACTATTTTAAGTGATGTGGGGCAGTACATGTTACCTATCTGAACTTTTTCCTTCATTTGTACAATGGGAAAAAAAGAAATATAAGCTCTAAGGGGAAGGGAAGATAGGAAGATTCAGATTGTGGCCCACTTTATTGTTTCTTTTCTTATGGTCAACTTTTTGTGTCTTGCTTAAGAAATCTTTGCATATCACAGATCATGAAAATATTTTTCTACTCTCTTAAAATTTATAAGTATGTGTTCCATCTGGAATATTTTTTGTGTCTGTATCAGATATCTTCTCCTTAACATAAAGATATCCAGTTAGCACCAAGCATTAGAAAGGCTGTCCTTTCCCATTGCACTGTGGTGTCATCACAAATTAGATGAACATATCCATGTGGACTCTTGCTGCATTCTCTTTCCTGTTTGTTGGATTTATTTGTGTCTACCACAATGTCTTCTTTGCTGTAATTTGCAATTAATAATATCATGTCTTCAATAATTACTCCCCCGATTTTGTTTATCTTCTTCAAGATTGGTTTGACTGTTCTTGGCCATTTGCATTTTCTTATTAATTTGAGAATCAGTTTACCTATATCTGGAAGATTACAGGCATGAGACGCTGCTCCTGGCTATACTTCTCATATTTAAATTGTTTTTATAAGCCAGGTTTTGGGAGTGTCTATGACAAAACATAGTGTGCTTATTACTGACCTATCCTTGCAAGAAACATAAGCATCCAGCATTAGTCTCATCTTATATCCTTTCCACCAAACTCTTCATTACCAGAATAATTTCACTCAGCTTTATTCTATTTTAAGTTGAAATAATGTACTCATTATAATGTTCCCAAAATAGTGTAAAATGATATAAAATGATTCTTTATTCTCTATATGCAATATGTCTAAAATGAAGTGATAATATTTAAAACTTTAATCACAGTAAACTAAATCAATCCTGTAATACCTCATTCAAACATTGTTTTGGGCCACCAAACCCTCTGACTTGTGGGCCAAGGAGGAAGTGAGCCGTTGTCTCACTAAACAGTCACCAGTTAGCAGTGTCCTCACACACCAGCCCAGGAACCCTGACACAGATGCTCACTTTCAAAAGTGATTTAACTATTGAAAAATGGTGATTTTATTTTTAAGTGTTCCAATATATAGTATATATTCAGGATGGTAGTGTATATTTACAATTTCATGTGCCAGTGATTATTTTAAAAATAACACAATTTTCTAAGTAAGATAATTAAGTTGATATACATAAGGATATTAATATTATGAGTGTCATTCTTATTTTTCCAGTAATTAAGTAAACTTACGTGCGTGCATATGTACATAGGTATAGGTAAATTAGAGCCATAAAATAAAAATTAGAGTATACCAATTAGGATTAAAAGTAGGTTTAAATTTTTCATTTCACAGTATATTATGACCTTTCGCCTATCATACTAATCTTCCAAACTAAATTTTCTAATGGATGCAGAATATCAGTTACTCAGATGGGTGTACTATAACTCACTTAACCATTTTATTTTATTGTTGTACATTTAAGTTGTTTACATTTTTTGGCATATATTCCTACTGCTTTGTGTGTCAGTGTATATATAGTAATAAGGCAGCCATGTACATGGCACAAAATAATTTTGTTTATTCTTCAACAAACAAAACCACCTTCTGCAAGTCTGAAAATGCTTATCAAGGAATTAATAAGGAGCATAATGTCCAATAAAAATAGATGAGAATTGCATTTTGAGTGTAACTCAGCACAAAAACCTTCAAAATTATTTTTTTCAAATTTGAATCTAAGCTATTACCTTAGTTTTCAAGTCCTCAGACTGAAAAGCCGAGAATATTTGCAAGCATTAAAAAATCTAGTTAAAAGCAAAAATCTAATTTAAAGAAATCAAGCTCCATGAATTGAGCAAAATGGTAGCTTTTATATAACTTTGGATGTTATCCAACTTCCTTTATAGACTGAATACATCAAACAGAGTAAATTAGAGACAAAAAGTAAAATTAAACATAATTATAAAAATTTTATATGGCTATGTTAGTATTCATTACATGTGTGACATTCTTTGGGGGAATATCTGCTAATTTTTGTTTCTCATTTATGCTTTCTAGATTGCATTTTGACCTTTTTTATCATTTGTAAATGAACAAACTAGGTTAGTGAATCAAATTAAGGATGGAGAAGTTTTAGTGTTGGGTGTAGATTTTTAGCAACAGAAAAAACACTATATTTAAGCACAGAGTTTTTAGAGTTAAGATTTTCCAATCAATCATATACTACTAGTATATCCTAACTATATGTATCTATATCTGTCAGAGTAAATGAAAGCAATCAGGAAGTTAATTATAAACTCATTGTAATGGTTGGTTTTAATTGTCAACTTTATTGGATTTAGAAATACCTAGGATGTGGGTCAGGCATACCTCTGGGTGTGTCTGTGAGGACATTTCCAAAAAGGATTAACTGAGGTAGGAAAAAACCACCCTGAATGTGAATGGTAGTATCCCAGGGTCTGGGACTAAAGGAGGAAAATGGAGAAAGCCAGTCCAGTGCTAGCATTGCCTTTTCTCTGCTTCCTGGCCACGATGATGTGAGTTGCTCTGCTTTGCCAGGCTTTCCCCACCATGCTGGACTGAACCCTCTGAAACCTTCAGCCACAATAATTCTTAACTCCCTTCAATCGTTTGTCAGGTATTTCAGCAATGCAAAGTACTAGCACACCCCTATACCTTTCTACCTTTCTCTCTCTCTTACACACACATACACACACACACTTGTGTACATGCAGGCATCAAGAATACTCAATATTCAGTGTAACTGATATTATTCCCATTTCAGACATGGCAGACATGACTCAAATAATTTAAGTGACTTCTCCTTCGTTGCAAAGCTGGTTAAATAGTGAAGAACTGATTTACATAAGGATTTTGGATTTCAAAAGTCACTGCTTCTGTTGTCCATAAAAACAAGAATGCTAACACTGAGTGTTGTTACCACTGATATACAGTAATATAAGGTAATATAATCCTTTAGAAGGGCATAGGATTGTATTGTGAGTTTCATTTTCAATAACTGGTTATCACTTTTAGTTTCCAAAACCTAAAAGTACAGGAGGAATCGGTTGGTCATACAATACCTGGGTTTTAAGATTCTCAAGAGAACCAGGACCAGTAAGAGATTTTATTAGCAAATGTGGTTATGTAGGCATGCTAGAGAACCATGAAGGCTGGTGGTATAATTTGCCTCTAGTTTGAAGATCTGAGAATTGGGATCTGATGCTAAAAGCTTGAGAATAAGGAGTGCTGTGTCTAAGGATAGGAAAGGATGAATGTCTCAGCTCAAGCAGAGAATGAATTTGTTTTTCTAATTTTTTTGTCCTATTCAGGCCTTCAATGCATTGGGCAGTATCCCTCACACTGGGGAGGCCCATATAATTTATTCAGTTCACCATTTCAAAAGCTTGTTTCTTCCAGAAACACCCTCACAGTCATACCTAGAAGTCATGTTTACCATATGTGTGGCTATCCCTTAGCCCAGTCAAGTCCACACATAAAATTAACCATCACATCAACCAAATTAGAAATGTTTACCCCTCTAGATTAAAGAACACTCATTCAGTGAACCATTTGTATAGTTGGGGCACAGGATGCTGAAGAACTATGAAGTGCTCTAATGGTCCTACATTTGGTCTCTTTCTAATCACATAAGAACTGGGAAAACACTGTATATTAAAGACTTATTCCTAGGCAAGGAAAACATTGAAATACACTGAAAACAGTTAACTAGGCTTAATGTTAGAAGAGAGTATCACACACAGCCGGAGGAATGATACCTTTAGAGAAAAATGGAAAATCATAAGCAATAAGGCCAGGATCAACTACTATTCCCCTCTCCACACACAAATAACATCAGCATGGACATCAGTAAGAAATGCAGGGAAGATAATTACTGGGAAACGTAATAGTCACTTTCCGCAATAACGTTTAGACTCTTGTCAGGAAACCTATACACAGCACTGCTCTACCTAACTTACGACATTCCTAATGTTAAAACAATCCCTCAGCTCCAAACTATCCATATTCTTATGTAATGCCTACACACTGAAAGGGGAAATCTGCTTAAAATATAAGAACCAAATGTGAGAATATGCTGTCTATGTCTTCCATGGGCTTTCTCCTCAGAATTTGCTAATTGTAAGAGATGTTTTAGGGATTGTCTTTCCTATCAAGTTGCTACTGGCCAAGGCCACCATCTGCTGAAGGCCAAGTCCTTGAACATGACCTCACCAACATGGCACGATGAATGAGTAGCAGATTTAGAATAAGAGTGGCTTAGGATTCTGACTTTGCCATTTGACAGCTGTGTAAGCTTGGATGAGCTACTGGCTCTTTCCAGATCACGGTTCCCTTCTGAATAGCAGGTCTGGTGTGATGATCAACTGACAAAGCAGTTATCGCCCCCAAACCCTTCCTAACATGTAGAAACTGAGTTGTAGCTCTATGAGTGAAACCTTTTTCACTTTCTTCTACCAACCTTAAAAATTTTTATCCTGTCACAAAATTCCATTTCCTATTTCTTCCTATTTGTTACCCATGTGAAAAATAAGACAAAGGTCTAAAATTTTAAATTATATATTTCAGACTGATCCTTAGTACTTTTAGGATTGTTTAATCAGCACTACAGAGGAATGTTATCTATCAGCTATCTATATAACCTTCATGGGCTTTGTATTTCTTTCTACATGATAGTAGGGAATTCAAATTGCACCCAGTGTTCATTCATTTCTGTTTGAACTGTATCAGCAGAATAAGGACAAATGTTTGTGTGAAAGCTAAGGAGAAAAGATTTACATAGTACTCTCAAATTATTTTTATTGCATACTTTAAATGTTCCACAGTATAAATTATGCATAAACTTTAAATTACATAGTAAGGGATGATTCTCCTAAAACATTTGTTGAAGCAAAATTGGCAGATAATGATATGTGAGAAGGAAACAGAAAATTATTAAGTGCTAGTCTCACTAAGTGAGAATGGTTATGCATATTTTATTTAGATTATGGTTGATATGCTTACATAGTCCAAATACTAACATACTTTTAAAAGAAGAAGTAAGTGTAAAAAGTAGGTCACAATTCCTTACAATATAGTATCTTTGGGAAACCATTATCTATGTCTCGTTCATTTAGTTATACAGAAAAGGGATTTTGTATGTTATCATTTAAATAATTTTAGTATCTTAATACTTTAAAATACTTGCTTTTTGGCAGCAAAGCAAAAAAAGAAGTGAAGTGTAGGATTTCACAAGACAGGACAGAGGCACCTCAATCCACTTACTATTCTAGGGCAAATTTCTTTTAGTACTTGCACAGGTATTTTGGAAATCCCTTTAGCAGCATATTTATTCTGCTCAAGAAGATAAAATGCTAAATACCTGTGAGCACACACACATTGACAATGACCCCTAGATATCCCCTCCAAAAGAGTTGTGTGATATGTGAAAAGAAAAGTGAGTTTGGAGCCTCACTGTGAACTCCAAGAGGTCGCAATTGTCTATCCTGTTCACTGCTGCGTTCCCACCGTCCAGCCTGATGTCATGAGCAAACCAGGGTGAGTATTTGCTGAATAGGGACATGAAAGAATTTCTGATTGATTGATCATGTGATGAAATCATAAATATTGAAAATGATTACATTATTTATTTTGAATATTATTTTACTATTTCATTTTCATAAAATGCTTTGAGTCTTGATAAAATTTGAACATTTGAAATTAAAAAAATCACAAAACATTTAATTTCAAATTATTCTGTGAAGACATAACCTATTTCAGTGCCTCTCAAACTTCTATGTAAATAAAATACAAATCCCTGGATTCCAACCCAGGATATTGAGCATTGTTGCTGAAGCAAGACCAAAGCATCATGGGAGATATCAATATCAGTGACCTCATGCCATGCTCTAAGAATCAGAATTCTATTCCTTGAATTCAATAATTCAAGATAGTTTATAATTTACTTATAGTCTTGCCGTTTACTTTAGAGTAAATCTTTTATCATAATTCTTACTGTACAGCATGCATGAGATGATTTCATGAGCTGTATAAGAAGTTGGTACTGTGAATTCTCAAATTGGAAATCACATAGAAGAATGAATACATGAGGATCAATCAGACTTTATTTGGGCTCCTAGAAACTGTGTTTGCTCAAAAGTACTCTGTGATTTTTAATTTTATGTGTTAATTTGGATGAGGCATGGTGTCTGAGGGGGGTTTGTATAGAACAGTAGTAATATTAGAACTGATAAACTGAGTAATGCCTGTTGCCCTCTATAATGTGAGTGGGCCTTGTGCATCAGTTGAAGGACTGCACAGAGTAAAACACAGGTAAGAGGAATTCTTCCTCCCCTTCTACCTTGAGTTGGGACACCAGTATTTTTCTACCTTTGAATTCAAACTGAAACATAAATTCTTTTTTTTTCCTTTGATGGAACTGGGGCTTGAACTCAGGGCTTCACACTTGCAAAGTAGTCACTCCTACTGCTTGAGCTGCACCTCCAGTCCATTTTGCTCTGGTTATTTTGGAGACTGGTTCTCATTAACTATTTGCCTGGGCTGGCCTAGAAGCATGATCCTCCCAATGTCAGTTTCCCAATTAGTGAGGCTTACAGTTGTGAGACACAGGTGCCCAGCTCTGAAACGTACACCAAGCCTTCTGGCCTTTAGACTGAAACATACACTAGTAGGCCTGGTTCTCAGGCTTTCAAAGTTGGTTTTCCTGGGTGTATAACTTGTGATTGCATATCTTGAGCCTTCTCAGCTTCTATAATCGCATAAGCCAATTCCTTAAATCTATCTATCTATCTATACTATTGACTGTTCAATCAATCATAACTGTGATGGAGAATGTATTAATAGGGCTTTTCCAGTAAAACTGAACCAATAGGAAGTTATCTACTTCTATCTCTTTCCAAACCCTGTGTCTATCACTGCTGGAGTAGTTTGAGTTAGAAATTATACAGTATAGCATTCTAGCCTCTAAAGTTTCACTTTATATCTTTGTTCACTTTATTTTTTTCTCTGTTTATTTTTTAGTTTAATTTAGAAAATATGAATGTCCCTTGTAGATGGGTAGCAGCAATCTGCTAATCAGTTTATCACTTTGGGTTAAGTATGGTAACTTAGAGTCAACAGCTTCAACCTAGGGAAGATAAGGTGTGAGGAAGCAAGTACTTATAGAGTATAAAGGTACTTTAAGAATCACATGTTATAGGACTGTAAAATGATCTAGCCACTGTAGAAATACTGTGGTTCCTCAGAAAGTTAATCAGAATTACCACATGACTCAGCAGTTATCCTATGGAATATACCCAAAAGAATTGAAAAGAGGGTTCAGACATATACCTACAAACATGTTCATTGTAGCACAATTTATGATACTCAAAGGTGGAAATAATCAAAATGTCTACGTGATGGATAAACAGGTAGACAAATTGTGGTGTATGCATACAATAGATAGTATTCAACCATAAAAAGAAATGGTTACACGTTACACGTAACATGTTACAAATGGATGAATCTCAAAAACATTATGCTCAGTGAAAGAAACCACACATAAGAGGTCACATGTTATATGAATCATTTATATGAAATATACAGAATATGTAAATTCATAGAAACAGACAATAGACTGGTGTTTTCCTAGGCAGGGGAAAATTAGGTACAGATACTTAATGGATATGGGGTTCCTTATGGGGGGATGAGAATGTCTGGACTAGACAGAGGTGGTGGTTGTACACTGCATGCACGTGCCAAATGACACTGATTTCTTTTTAATGTAAATGAATTTCACCTCAATAAACAAAAAAAATATAGTGTACAAATGTGAGTATTGCTATCCTTGCTTTTTCCTGAGTTTTAAAGGCTATTTTATGAATTATATGACAAAATTATTTGCAGTAGATGCTCTTTACCCTTTATACCAACTTTAACAAAAGCTTTCAAGATGGTGTCAAGGTCAAACACATCATGAACTCTTTGGAAATAGAACTGGTCTTCACAAGTCCATACATAGTTTGGGCTGTGTCTTAGGCCTTTTATAATTCTTCTTCCTTTTGGCTTGGTTGTGGACATACTTACCTCCATGTGATTCCTGGAACATTCCAAGTTTGGTCTAGGCCTTTAGTTTTTCTGTTTCCTCTTAAAAGATGAGCTTCCTTTCTCCACACATGCATGTGGTTTACTCACTTACTCTTTTAGGTCTTTGCTTAAACATAATCTCAGTAAGGCTTACCTTGACCACATTCTTTTCCTTTTATTTTTCATTTTTAAAGAAACATTTCCTCAACTTTATAAATTGGCAAATAAAATTATATATATTCACAGAGTACAAGGTCATGTTTTGAAAGATGTATATGCTGTGAAATAGATGAATCAAGCCAATTAACATATCTATCACTTCAGATATTGATTTTTTTTGTGAACATCTTCTTTTAAATAGATGCCCAGCCTATCACTCTTTATCTTTTTCCCTGCTTTATTTAATTCTTCTTAGTTTATTACTCTTACTGTTACTATTGACATACATGTACTCCTTGACTTATGATGGGGTTTTACGTGAAGACAAGTCATGTGATAACATCATTAGAGATTCAGTGAGGCAGCTTCAAGACAAAGATTGACAGCTATATTGAGAAGACTGGGATGGTCAGGGAAGGGTCCTACCTAGAGTCTCAGAGGAAGTAAGTCAGGGCTGAAATCGTGACTTTGGACTTCCATACTTCAGATCCACAAGACAATGAATTTCTGTTTATTATATGCCTCCCAGTTTGCAGCATTTTGTTATGGCAGTCTTAGAAAACTAACATGGTGTTCATGAGTCATCTTATCAAATTAGCATCCCTTAATCAATTTATCAAAAATAGATCTCCCACATCATGTCCTGTTACTTGAAATACTCTCAACACTACATTTTTTTCACATTAAAAAAAAGAACATTTATGTTAGCTTACAATTAGGAAAAAACCATCTACCACAAAGTCTATCTTGAGATAAAGTATTGAATTCCTCATCTAATTTATTAATATTATACTGAAAGTGAAAAAAGAATGGTTGCATGTGTATACTTTCCCACCATTTTTAAGTCAAAGCCATCAGTCAAATCATCATAAGTTAGAGATTATCTGTGTTCATACTGTTCATTTAGCACTCCTCATTAGCACAATTCAGTTGGCTTCCCATGGCACAATTCAATGGCTTCTGTCTGGATTTGCATTGCCTAGAGTAGTGTTCAGCACATAACATCTAGGGGTGAGGTGTTTAGGAGGTGAGTAAGCCATGAGAGCAGAGATCTCATGGATAGAATTAGGGTCCTTATAAAAGTTCCATTTTTGAGCAGAGAGATTGGCCCTCACTTGACACCAAATGTGTAGAGACCTTGATCTTGGACTTTCCAGGTTCTAAAACTGGGAGGAAAAAAAATTCTCTTATTTATAAGTTGCCCAGTGTGTGATATTTTGTTATAGTAGCACAAATGAACTAAGACAAATTTATTCTTTAAGAAAGATTTCATGCTCTCACTTGGAGTCACTTTATTTTTCATATAGTTTTTTTCTTTTCTTTCCCACTGTGCAACCCTCTTCAGTGCCAACAGACTACAGGCAGAGGCCAGGCAATGGTTTGGAACCATAGCTTGCTCTGGCATGGAACAATATGAGAGGGCCAGGATTTTTCATATAGTTTTAATACAGCTTTGTGATCTGGTTTGTAAGAATATATCAAGTTAACAAGTATTGATTAGGAGTCCGTAGAAACTGACTGAGAGGAGAGGTACTAAAGAACCTAATGGAAGAGTTAGGCAGAAAAAGTGTGAATTGCCACAAAATTAAATACATATGCAAATTAGAGTGGTGGCAACTGTCTCCCTCAACTCTACAGCCTCTGAAGTATCTCTGCATCATACTTTAATCATTGCTGTTCAATAAAAATGAACATGTTAAAGCTGATGAGGTAAGTTGTGCTACAGAATTAACAAATCAATTTATTAATAGTTCAACTTACATTTATTGAGTGTATTCTATATGTCATATCTTGTGTTTTGTTGCTGAAATAATCAGATTAGACACATTGCTCAGTGATGGGCTATTTTGAGAGAAAATGAGATAATATCTGGGAAAAGTCTTTCTACATTTTAAAGCACTAAGCAAATGTCTAGTCTTAAAATAAGTTTTCAGGAAAATGGTTCAAATTGCTAAAGTCAAATGCCAGTCTTGAATGAATTATAGACAACTGAAGTAATTCTTGGTACCAATTCATTCTTTTCACTTAGCTCCAGTCCACAGGCCTTCTTTTTGTTAGAGAAACACAGCAAGGTCATTCCTGCTTCTAGGCCTCTGTTCTTCCTATTCTTTCTCTCTGCCTTTAAATCCCTTCCTCATATTATCACATTTTAATCACATTTCTTTTATGAGAAAACTCAAATAGTATTATGTCAGGGAGGCTTTTCCTGAAAAATTTAAAATGCTCTTTTAAAACTTGGCACCAATATTTCTCTAGCCTCTGAGGCCCAGACTTCTGTAATTAATTAGTTAAGGTGGTACTGGAGTTTGAATTCAGGACCTTGTGCTTGCTAGGCAGGCACTCTACCACTTGAGTCATGCCCCCACCTTATGCTTCCCTATCTTCTCTGCCTTACATTATTTTCTCCACACTTGCTAACAAGTCTTATGCTGTACATTTACTTGCCCATTATTGCCTGCTCCCACTGAATGTAAGGGACAAGATAGCAGGGAGTTTGCCTGTTTCATTCACTGCACACTGTCCAGGGCATGTAGTAGACACAACTATTTGTTGAATAAATAGATGAATGCTTCTGACATGGAATTGAGAGCAGTTACGTCTGAAGCTAAAGTACAGTTCTGGGTCAAAAAAAGGAACTAAAATTGAGGAAAAATATTTCTTTAGATCAGTCCAGCTTCTCTGGACTGAACATTTAGAGTGATAGTGGAAAAAACAAAAAGGATGGTGACTCTAAAGATGAAAAGAGAAAAGGCCAGCTGATTTGAAAGCACCAGAAATAGACATGGTGTAACATCTGACAGAAACTCCAAGACAAGACAAGCTACCAGAATAACTTTCTGTGACTTTCTGACAAAATTCTAACTGAGACACTATTCCTGAAAGATGATTAATAGCATGGTTCCTGGAGGGAGAATCCTGGGCTCCCATCCCAGCTCAGAGGACACTAAGCAACTTTTCACTTTAGCAAATGTCTTTTCTGAGTCTCAGTTTCCTTGTTCTGAAAAAATGGTAACAATATCTATTTCTTTGGTTTTTAAGTTTTGAATAATGTAAAGTCTATGTAAAGTCTAGTAGCTGAAACATAGTTGTAACAGTAAAATTTTATTCCCTTATCTCAACTCTAAAAAAAGATTTGATGTTTTCACAGGTATTCATACAAGAAATGTGACATTTCATATACTTGATTACAAAAAAGGAGAGAAGCAATAAAGATATACAAATAGTCAATTATAATACAGATGCAAAAATACCAAATAATACTTTGGGCTTTCACACTAGCTCTGTATGTTTGTACTTCAGTACACCTGGTGGGGGTTGTGTATTACTACCGTGGAGAGGGGAAAGATCCCAGGAGTTTTTCCACAGAGATGGTCTTCTGTTTCCTTAGTAGGTGTTTGCAGGCAACGTTTGATGACCAGAACCTGACTAGAGAGTCCTCTGTTTAAGGTTTCACAAAGGATTCATCTTAAACATGATAACTGCAGAGCTGAATGTTAGAGATGGAAGATACCTTACAGATTGCCAAGCTCAGTATTTTTCTCACTGCTGCAGCAAACAGAGGATGAACATATTACTATCTATACATCATACTTGTGGGACCTTGCTCTATGGACTAACATGATTCCTGAAAAAAAAAGGATGTCTATAGGGTCTTATGATTTCTATGCACAATCTTAGCAGATCCTGTAAAAATCTACTTTGATGTATTTTGCCCTTCAGCAGTTAAGCTATAAAACCAAAAAAAAGCAAAACAAAGTGAAAAAACTCATTTTAATTAAATTTGCAAAATATAATTTTAATCACATATATTAATTAATTTAATCTTTTTAAAACTGGTCAAATCAGACCCTGTCATGAAAATGCTTCCACATCATAAAATCTCTTGCATTTGGCCTGGGATTGTGCTTTTGGAAATATCTTTCCTCAATTAAAGAAATATCTTTAAATACTTGGACTAGCTCATGAGACACTTGAAAATTACTTATGTCTGACCAATTTATCTAAGGAAAAGTAACTCCTATGATTCCAAATTTTTCATTTCAAGTGAAGAAAATTCTGAAAAGTTCCAGGTTCCAAATAGATGATGACATCAATAACCAGAAAATACTTAGAGAGTACTTTGAAAACTTATATTCAAGTAAACTGGGAAATGTAGACAAAATGGTAAATTCCTAGATGCATGCAATCAACCACAATTGAACCAAGAAGATATTAACCACCTAAATAGTCCTATTACATGCAATGAAATTGAAACAGTGATAGTCTCCTTACAAAGAAGAGCCCAGGACCTGATGGGTTCACAGCAAATTTTACCAAACTTTTAAAGAAGAACTAATACCAATACTCCTCAAACTTTTCCAGGAAATAGAAAGGGAAGAAACACTACAAACAGATTCTGTGAAGCCAGCATTACACTCATTCTGAAACCAAATAAAGATGTAACCAGAAAAGAGAATTGTAGACCAATATCTTTAATGAATACAGATGTAAAGATTCTCAAAATACTGGCAAACAGAATTCAAAAACACATCAAAAGATCATACACAATGACCAAGTTGCTTTCATTCCAGGGATGCAAGGATGGTTCAACATACATAAACCCATAAATGTAATATAGTACATAAACAGATGCAAGGACAAAAAACCCACATGATCCTCTCAATAGATGCAGAAAAATCCTCTGACAAATTTCAACAACCTTTCATGATAAAAGCTCTGAAGAAAGAAGGAATAGGAGGAACATTTGTCAACACAATAAAGGTTATATATGACAAAACTAGAGCCAGTGTCATACTAAATGGAGAACTGAAACCATTCCCCTTAAAGCCAGGAACGAGACAGTGCTGTCTGCTTTCTCCACTCCTATTCAATATAGTTTTGGAATTCCTAGCCAGAGCAATAAGACAAGAGCAAGAAATAAAATGGATTCATACAAATAGGGACGAAAGAAGTCAAACGATCCCTATTTGCAGATGACATGATCCTATACCTTACAGACCCCCAAAACTCCACCAAAAAATGATTAGAAATTATAAACTCTTTTGGCACAGTAGTAGGACACAAAATTAACATACAGAATTCAGTAGCTTTTCTATATAACAACAACACAGAGACTGAGAAAAAAATCAGGGAAACAATCCCATTTACAATAGCCTTAAAAACAATAAAGTACCTCAGAATAAGTTTAATTAAAAAAACCCAAAGACCTTTTTAATGAAAACTATAAACCACTGAAGAGAGAAATCGAAGAAGACTTCAGAAGATGGAAAGACCTTCCATGCTCATGGATTGGTAGAATTAACATTGTGAAAATGGCTATACAACCAAAAGCAATCTACATGTTCAATGCAATCCCTATCAAATCCCTATCAAAATTCCTATCAAATGTTCTTCACAGAAGTAGAAAAAGCAATCATGCAGTACATATGGGAACACAAAAGACCTCAAATAACCAAAGCAATTCTGAGCAAAAAGTCCAATACTGGAGGCATCACAATACCTGACCTCAAACTATACTGCAGAGTTATAACAATAAAAACAGCATGCTATGGTCACAAAAAAAATAGGAAGACAAATGGATTGGAATAGAAGATCCATACATTATCCCATGCATCTAGCCAGCTGATCTTTGACAAATGAGCCAAAAATACACGATGGAGAAAAGACAGCCTCTTCAATAAATGCAGGTGGGAAAACCAGATATCCACATGCAAACTACATCCCTCTGTCTTTCATCCTGTACCAAAATCAATTCAAAGTGTATCAAAGACCTTACACTTTGAAATCAAAGTCCTGAAACTTTGAATCACCAGACTCAAGAGACAGCCCACAGTATGGGAGAAAATCTTTGCCAGCTACTCATCCAACAAGGGTCTACTATCCAGAATCTACAGGGAACTCAAAAACTCAGCCCCAAAGAATCAACATCTCAATGAAGAAATAGGCACATGAATTAAACAGGGAATTCTCAAAGGAAGAGGTATAAATGTCCAGTAGATACATGAAGAAGTGTTCAGATTCCCTAGTTATAAAAGAGATGTAGATCAAAACAACACCCCAGTTAGAAAGGCCAGAATCAATGGTAATAACAACAACAAATGCTGGCAAGGATGTGACAAAACAGGAACCCTTATACACTGCTGGTGGGAATGCAAATTAGTATAACCATTATGGAAAACAGTATGGAGATTCCTCAAAAAACTAGAGATAGAACTGCCATATGATCTAGTGATACCACTTCTGGGTATCCACCCAAAAGAATTCAAAACAGGATACAGTAGAGACACCTGTACACCGATGTTCATCACAGCACTATTCACAATAGATAAACTCTGGAAACAACCCAGATGCCCTACAACTGATGAATGGATCATGAAATTGTGGTATGTATACACAATGGATTATTACTCAGCTACAAGGAATAATGACATGGAGTTTGACAGTAAATGGATGCAACTGGAGGACATCATGTTAAGTGAAGTCAGCCAGGATCAAAAACACAAAAGACACATATTTTTTCTCATTCGTGGATGACAGATTCAAAGATAAACATATACACAAAAACAAACATGATCATATACAAACTCAGTTGTAGAACATATTTGTAACAGTGTAACTACTATATAGAACTGGGGTAAGAGAGAAAGGAAAGGAGAATGGTAGAGCAACAGTAGTATTGTCTACCACAGATGTGAAGGTAGAGGATATATGGATGTGTACTGAAAGCTGTTGAAAAATGGGGGGTGGGAGTAAAGAGATAAGGGAGAGTAGTCTAAGAGATTGAACAGACCAAAGTAAAGCACATCCACAGAGGGCATACATTGAGACACTGCTCTGAACATCAATTCACATATTTATTATGAAAACTAGGACTATAAAATAGGCACAGTGTGTCCCCTCAGGAGATGGGGGGTAAATGGAGAGGAGGGAGGGTGAACTAAGGAGATTAAGGTGATGGTATAGGGTAGGTGGACTTCATATACCTATATGAAACAGAACTAGAAAACCTCTTGCAATTGCTTTAAGTGGGGTGGGGAAGGGGAGAGGGGGAGAGACGATGGGGGCCATGTAAATAATGTACAATATAAGTCTAATCGGAATTGTCACTATGAACCCTCCCATATCATGACTATATCCTAATAAAAATTATAATTATTTAAAAATAAATATGTGACAATCACCTCTTTTGAAAAATAAGATCAAATGTAGAATTGCTCAATGCCCTTCAAGCCCTATCAGCAGGGTTACACTAGGTATGTAGGTGTAGATATAGGTATCACTATAAGTGTAGCCTTGTCATTCCTAAGGGAGAACTAAGAGGTGATGTAAGACAAAGGATCAGATAGTCCTCTGCCAGGCTGTTCAGTGGGCTGTGAATATATAATTGCTTTCTTCATTTGTGGTAGATGGTGGTGGTCCTTCCCCATGGGTACCCTAACATTTTGTGGCTTTTCTTCTTAGGTGGGCTTTTTTCTTCTTAGATGTCACCTAACATCAGGGGTGACATGTTTTCTTCATGATGGAGTAAGCATGACATGTGCTTCTTTTTTGACTGTATCTTATTAGTTATCACTTCATCTTCCACCTTGTTCTCAAAGTTTGTCTTTTACTTCTCATTCTTAATATGTTCCCATGTATAAGATGTTTTGTCATAAGTTTCTCATTTGAGGAGTTGATACATAAAAATATAAATGCATACCAGAAGTTGATGTGTAATTAGTGCAGGGGTTTCATATAAACACAAATGAGACTTAAAGCATAAACTTCAGTATTTTAATGTTTGAAATAATTGAAAAGAATATCTAAGACCACATTCATTTACTTAGTAATCTTAGACTAGTCTCAGTATTTCTTCTAATAATAGTTTGTAGGCTTGATTTACATTTTGAGTTCTATTTGGCAAGGTGACTCTAAAACTGGGAAAGATTTCATTATTTTTTTCTGTTAGGCCACAAAAGAAATAGTCACTTGCTCTCAGTGACCCAGATCAGCGCTCCAGAGGGGTCTGGAATGACACCAATTCAGTTCCTGATTGAGAAAATTATTGTTTTTCTTTGTAAAGATAACTTCAAATAAAACATTTATTTATTATTTTCAGGAACTGTGTGATTAATTACAGAACCAGAACAACTTCTATTAGTACCTTTTTCTCTTCATACCTATGTAAACATTACTATTTAAATTCTAAACATCTTCAGACTGTTCTAAGACTATTGTCTGAATGCTTCCACTGGACTTTTTTTTTATTATCATATTTTTGTTGTACTGGGGTACATTGTTACATTGACAAAAGTGCTTATAATATATTTTAGTTAAATTCACCTCTCCATCACTCTCTTTTATCCCCCTCTCCCCATTCTTAGAATAGTTTCAACAGGTCTCATTTTTCCATTTTCATTCATGAGTACACAGTTCCTGAAAATAATAAATAAATGTTATAAAATATAGGACAAGCCACCAATGAACATAATATACAGAGCAGTAAAATGTGGGGGATGTTGCAATGCTTCGTTGATAACATTCTTGAATCCAGGTACCTATTCTTGCTCAAGTTGCTCAATCATTCTGGATTATCTTTTCATTATTATAACTT